>NW_024581088.1:2321020-2576760 GCF_017639235.1 Corvus kubaryi
TGGCAGGCAGGCCCAGGGCTGGTGAAGGTGGCAGGCATGCCCAGGGCGGTGGCAGGCAGGCCCAGGGCTGGTGAAGGTGGCAGGCAGGCCCAGGGCTGGTGAAGGTGGCTGGGGAAGGTGGCAGGCATGCCCAGGGCGGTGGCAGGCAGGCCCAGGGCTGGTGAAGGTGGCTGGGGAAGGTGGCAGGCAGGCCCAGGGCTGGCCCCATGTGAGGTGTAGGGGGGACACCAGGCAGCACACTTGCCATTCAGTTTGGAGATGCTCTGCCTGCCCAGACCTTCCATGCAGATTCACTCGTGTGTCTTCCCTGAGTTTGTACTCAGCAGGGAGCCGGTTCCTTCATTCCAAAGGCTGCTGCTAAAGTGCATTAACGATGCAGCAGAGTTCACCTTTGTTCTGTGCCATCTCTCGCAAGAGGGACAGGGTGCTTGCCTCGGTGAGTTCAGTGGCTCCTCCAGGCTCATCACAGGTGCTCCCAGGAGAGCACTCGGAGACCAGGGACACACCACGTGCGCTCTCAGCTCCACACAACCCTGGTCAAGATCTACATTCCCTGTGTTATCTTTGCACTCGTATGAAGTGCAATTACCTCCTCATTTTGCAGCTCTTTGTGGCCATTTAATCTCTCCCATTTTGTTTCTGACATCTCCAATAATACAACCCTGGCATTCTTTACAGATACTGCAATTACAACACAGAGCAGCTCTTGACAGGATGAGTTGTATTTTGCTTCCTTTCTGTAGCACTCAGGCCACCAGGCCTGGCTACATGTAATGGCAACAGAAACCATCCCGGATGATTTATGTGGGTCCCTAGCAGATAGTGATACTGCTATATATCTGTCTTAACCAATTAAATAGCTGGAAGCTCCCCAGAATATGCCAGCAGAGCTACAATTTACATATGATTCTGTTTTCAGTAATAACTCCAACGTGATTTTCCCTTCCTTTCCTTCTGTTTAGGTCAGAGACTTTGCTGTAGCCACTCTCCTGCACCTCTGCCCCATGTCACACACTCTGCAGCTGGGGGAAACAGTCCTCAGGTTTTGACATGCCTGTGGCAATTGGGATCATGGTACAAGACATGGGAAGGAAAACAGTTCCCAAAATACCCTTGACAAATGGGCTTTTTGCTTCAGCCATCACAGAAATGAGCCAAGCAACGCCTTCTGTCTGATCACAGAGCAACAGAATGGTTTGGGCTGGAAGGGACCTCAATACCCCTCTAGTTCCACCCCCTGCCATGGGCAGAGACTCCTTCCACTATCCCAGGGTTCTCCAAGCCCTGTCCAGCCTGGCCTTGGACACTTCCAGGGATGGGGCAGCCACAGCTGCTCTGGGCAACCTGCACCAGGGCCTCCCCACCCTTACAGGGAACAATTTCTTCCCAATATCCCATCCATCCCTGCCCTCTGGCAGTGGGAAGCCATTCCCCCTTGTTCTCTCACTCCAGGCCCTTGTCAAAATCGCTCTCCATTTCTGTTGTAGAGAAAGATCCCGAGAATGACTAAGCAGCTTCCAGAAAATCTCTCTACACAGTGCAAGGCAACATCAGATATTTTTCACTACTTTCCCAACTCCCAGTATATGCCAGGATGTGTCATATTCCCTTTTTTCTTGGCCAAGAAAATACTGCCTCCAGCTGCTCCATCAAAATCCAAAAAGACCATTGGCTGACTATAAAAACTGGATGGTCTTCGTGGTAACCCTGCAGCTCATGCCCCTTCCTTACACCAAAACCAGCAAAAACCAAGCCCAGGAAGTCTATCCACAGATCCCAGTACAATGGGTTTCCTGATGTCTGGTGTCAGTTAATCCCTAGCTAAGGTGGGATCTCAGAAATAACTGAATCCTTCAAGAACAGGTTTGATTTGCAAGAGGGCTGAAGTAAGATTTAGGCATTCTCCTGCCACTGAGTTTGTTTACACCTTATTTATATACATTAATCCGACGCTTTGGGACTTTTGCAGGTAGAGTTTGGCTACCTGCAGGAATCAGGAGGGATTATTTTCCCCTGCTGATTCCCAATTTGTCTTTTCAGCTTCCTCTTTATTTTCTGGCTCTCCTCCAAAGTGGTCAGTTTTAAATTCATCCTCAAACCTGGGGTAAGAAAAGACTCATTCCTACCTAATGTGTAGGATTTCTAGCAAGACAAATCTCAGCCTTAAGCACTATCATTCCCTGCAGAGTGTTACACTGGAGTTGACCCAGGCCTTGGTGCTTGCTGAGAAACCAAAGTGACTCTCCAAGAGAAGTCATCACACCGTGTCAAGGAGTCACAGTCCCCTCTGCACCAGGGAGCAGCACACAGGGGTTAAAGACACCCTCAGGAGGGGCTCAAGGAGGGATTTTCTCCTGCAGCTCACAAGAAGTGTGGGGATGCATGGCTGTGAGGGGCTGGGAGGAGAGACAGAGCCCAACATCTGTTTCTCAGCCAAGCAGTCCCACTCTCCTCGTGTGACCTTGAACATGTGCCATCAACAGCACTCTTGGAAAATCCACTCTGCACTGAGGATAATTAAACCAACCCACCTGGCAGGTGTTGGGGAGGCTTCTCCTCCACAGTGATTTGTGACTGTCAGAGCACAGCATACGTGCCACAAGGGAGTAGAGTTTGTGTAAGAGGAGCTCAGCTGAGATTAGCCCTGCTGGGGCCCCATCCAAGCAATGGATAAGGGACCGTGCCTGCCGTTGGGAATATCTAATTCAACACCACACAGCTCCTAATGAACAGAAAAAACGAATCTGATTACCCTGCCTGTACCTTGGCAGAAAGTATCTTAATAGATGCAGTGACATTAGAGTGATGCCTTTTTCCTTTGTAATGGTAAATGTAGCAGTGTGCTTGTATATACTCCTTAAAATCAGGTGTCCTGGGTTGCAGTGTATTCTATTCCCATCCTCATGAGCTGTTGAAACCAGGTGGGGCAGTGTTTCCTTGCCTCCTCCCCCCAGACTATCTTTCTGTTAATTGCCCATCATTGTCCTGCCGCCTGACTCAGAGGTAACTCCCTCCGGAGTTACTTCTGTTAATGAGCCTAATCAACACTTTGCCTCATGACTCATTACCCCATTGTGAGATGCTCCACCCAGAGGGAGGAACCAAGCATCCCATCGTGGATATGATCTGAGACTCTGAACACCAGAGACACCCTTTCCACTGGATTTCTAGAGGACAGGAGCTACACAGCCACCACTGGACCTGAGGAAGAGCAGACCCTTTTTCTACAGGATCACTGCTCCAGGAGGACTGCAGCCACCATTCTACCAGACTGCTACCACCACCCTGATTAACAGGTGTCAGGTTGTATCCTGACTCTGTCAGTTTAACCCAGTGTTATCCACCTTTATTTTTTTCCCCCCCCTCCTTTTATTTCCCTATTAAATTGTTATTCTGACTTGGTGTCTCCCACTAGTTTGTTTTCAAACCAGTACATCCGGCTAAATATTATTTTTAAGAAGTTAATGAGTACTTATGGTGTATACTGAAGAGGCAAAGAACATCTAGAGCTAGTGGGTGTTAAGCAAAGCTCACACACTCAGACTCCAGAAGGATGTGTGTATACTAGGTGTATTTGTTGCCAATATTATGACTGGACTAGTTACACCAGTATGAAGTTTGCTTTCGTCTCACCCTCATTATAGTTCAACAAACGAATCCCTTTATTGATGACATAATGTGCATCCCTGTGCTAACAAATTATTTGCTGTGTGCAATTGATTTCTGCTGCTGTAATCACTACACACAAATATCTTCTGTATCATTGCTCTGTAGAAAAATATGCCTTCCAGCAAGATTATACAGAGTAATAGTGTGATTACTCAGCTTCCATGAAGTTATCTATCTCTTTAACCTCTGTGCAGCCTTTACAGCAGGTTTATACAGATATGCTCCAGGAATTTATCCACCTACACTTTGTAAAACACCTTGTTAAACCACCTTCCATCTCAGCCTGAGGCTGAACTTCCAAGTACTTCACAGACAGGACTATGTCTAAGAGTAATTGCTTAATTTAGGAGAGCCAGCCAGCTTCCCTTTTTGGTGATATTACTCTTCCAAAGTGAATTTCACACAGGTGAAAGTCTCAAATCAGCAGCTCTGTGGACTGACTCCTTGCCTGAGTACAAGCCTGGTTTCCTCTGTGATTGAAATCTGGTCCCAGTTGAAGGTAATCTCCCCTTGCACCAACTCAGATCTCAAGTTCCATACTGGGAGGATGGACAAGGTGTACAAGCTAATGGGTCACTGCATCTACAGCCTCCTGTCCACCAGCACCATGTCCAAGTGCACTCCACAGTCCTTTCAGATGCTTTTGTCCCACTGCCCCAAAACAGGTACTCTCAGCCTGCTGATCAATATTTTGTCCAAGGGAGAGAATTAAAGGAAGTGAGCAGTGCCTGGATTTGAGATGATGGCAAACTGACACAGCACTGCAGGGTCAGTATCCAAGCTCACCTGTTTTGCCTGCTCCACAAAGATTCCAGCTAAAGGTTTGCTGGTAGGAAGCCTTTCTCACCAGATGTGGATGACATCAGCTCCCATCCACACCAGTTCTGGGCCTGCTCAGCACAGCTTCACCACAGCCTCAAAGCAGAGGCAGCTGCTGCTGCCTGACATTTCCCTGGATCTCTGAGCATCAGCTCCTCCCCGGCAGCAGCAGCACAGACAGGATGCTTTACTGCAGCTGAGGATCCAGCCCCTCTTGTTTATCCTGCTCTATAAAACTGTCTTGTAAAGGTCGTTACTGGCCCTGGTTGTGTTTGTCACGAGGCCATTTTGCTCCAGTGTTTTCAGATGTGACTGATAAGCACTCGTGCCTGAAATGTTACAGATTCACAGCCCCTTGATATTCCCAGGTACAACAGTTGCACACCAATCAAAAGCAAATGCCTTTCAATCACAAGAAGAGAAATGTTTCTGCTGCATTATGCACAATTACGTGCTCAGCTGTTATGAATAACTCGGAAGCTCCTGCTCCAAGACTATTTCAGCCATATGTGCCACTTGCTCAGCCACTTTCTGCTCTCTTCTCAGAGAGGGAAGAGTAGGAGAGACAGTTTCACCCTGAAACAGCCATTATTTAAATCAGCTACTGCAGGAGGATGATTTGGGCTCTCTATAAATGTAAAGTACAAACCATTAAGTCAACTCTGAGGTATCAAACTGAATCCAAGTGAGGATCATCCAGACCCAGCAAGTCCAACCATTCAAAATACACTTATACATCTACAGAACACAAGTGATGTCCTCATCACAAAGCTGTCTCAGAAAAATCTCCCATTTCCTGACCCAAAACTCTCTGCCACAGGTACCTGTACAGCTAACGGTGCTTGGGATGCCCTGCTGTGATACCCACAACCAGCCCTCTCAGCAGGAATAAGAACAAGTCATGCAAGGAAAAAAAAATAGGCTATTTCCCCTTTTTATACGTGTGGATGAGGAGTTGGTGCAATTAGCTCCGTAAAGATGGAGTTTTCAGTAAGAAATGTTGTTTATGCTTCCAATTTTAAGATGTTCAGTGATGCATTTAGGCCCGTGGTATGTACCTTGTGAGTGGCACACACATGTTCACGTACCCTGCTTGTCTGACAAAGGAAGCCATCAATAATTGTTGAGCCTGTGAGTACCAATTGTCTCTTGAAAGGAACTAAGAGACCTCAAGAGCACCAAGGAAAATAAAAGTCAACTGGGAAAGACAGTAACCTGACAGGTTTCCCATCAAAAGATGTCTCTCAGTTTCTTAATTGCACAGGTTGCTTGTGATTACATGGGATAGCACCAGAAGTAGGTTACTCTGCAGAAAGAGGTGACAAAATAAGCAGAATTCCATCTTTGATCTAGACTCTGGTTCACCAAGGCTTTCATTTCTGACAAAAATAGAAAAATTTGCATCATCACATGGCAACACCACCATCAACGTGACTACTTCATCCACTGATCCCTGCCTCAGGCTCTTGCTGCTCCCCTTGGGCACTACAATGATGACCAAACTGGAAAGAGATTTTAAAGAACGAAAGCTAGAGTAAAAAAACAGACTGGTTAAAATATACTGGTGAACACCTGGTTAAAATGTACTGGTCAATCCTCTGAGAGACAGGTGGAGAACACAAAAAATTTTAGATTAAAAATTCATACATATATATATATATATACACATATAAAATATAAATAAAACTCACTACATGCTAAGTACTGAGGAAGAACCTGGCCTTCATACAACTTCACATTCAAAAATCAGTCAGCAAGACTGGTAGATTTTTACAGAAATGGTAGGTGCTTACCTGGGATAAGCATAGCCAGCTTCCCCCCTCCCTGCCAGCAGTACAGTCAAGGGTGTGATGGGTGAAGGCCAGGTTTGGGATTTGGGCACACCTCTTCTTGCTGTTTGTTCTAGCAAAGATGATTATTCACCATGGGAATACTCTTCCCAGTAAATACTCTTGGAAAGAAATCACAAAGAAATACAGAGAGGGCATCTGGCTTTCCTTTTGCAGCCAGGGAAATGATATCCAGGATGGAAAACAGTGCCATGAACTCACAGCAAAAGAGCACCGTGGCCATCAGAGGAGTGCCAGGTGCCAGGGCGTACCTGCTTCTTCAGGACATGAATGTCACCAGCAGCTGAGAGCTGGGAAAGGGCCCAAAAGCCTGAGAAGCCAGAGGCACCAGCAGTGGGCACAGCCTGCCTGGCACTTCCACGGGAGCAGTCCAGTTGACTATTGTCTGAACACAAACCGTAAGCCCAAGGGTTTCAGGAAGTGGGTGCCCTCCTTAAGGCATGTATCAGAAGGCTGATTTCCACACAGAACCTTGGGAGACAATTCAGTTAATGTGCTTCTTTTCTCCCCCTTCTTTTTGCCTTTTTTTCCTTTTTCCTCCCAAGTTGCTTAGTTTCTCAGAACAGTGACAGTCAAAGGCATCAAACACTCTCCCTCCCCAGGCCACACATTTCTCCCCAGCACTCCAGTGCAGCAACCTGGGGTTGGCTTTTAGAGATGCACAGCTGACATACTGTGCGTGATTAACACTTTAGCAAGGTCTGCTTTCTACTCCAAATAAAAGCCCAAATAAGTTGTCGACTTCTTTTTTGGTTTAATTCCACCCAAGTCTAAAAGCTGCCCCAAGCACACTGTCCTCATCCCACACCCCTTCCAGTGCCCAAAGCACACCAAAAAAGAGGTTTATTCACCTCTAAAGGCAAGGTAGGGCACACCCAGATGAGCACCTCAAAGACAGAGAGAAAAAGCTGGACAAACACCAAACACACCAAGAGGCCAAGAAAACTGACTAAATATCAGCATTGTTCTTGATGCTGCCACATTTAAATCCATTTTAGTGTTCAGATTTGGATAGGAGTTTCTGAGGAAGCAGCACTGGAAAGTGACTTATGAACAGAAGAAAGTCACAGGGTCAGATAAAAACCATCCACGTGCGCATGTGGAGGGGAAGGGGGGATGCCTGGGATAAAGGAGGAAATTAAAACTCTGGAATATGAAATTATGTCCAGAGTCCTGCATGATTCCAGGGTTGCAGAGTTCAAGACAATGAATAAATAAGATAAATTTAAACCCAAGCAAACCTCTAGGATGAGACAAAATTCGTTGCAGTGTGTTAGAGCAGATTTGAGGAAGGAAATGTGTGTGCCAACAGCAATTACTATGGAGAACTCGCTGAGCACAAGTCTAGAAGACTGGAAAATTGGAAAATAACAAACCAAATGTGGTATCAATATGCAAAAAATGAGAGCAAGCCTGGCACAGGAAATTACAGGGCTATCAGCTTAATATTCATTACATATAGGAAAACACAAGGTCCCCATTGTATACAAGAGTGTAATTAAATCAAGGGGTTCAGCTGAAATCAACTGCTTGTGATGTTTATGAATTAGCAGCAGATTTGAAATGCAGCCACAGCCCCAGCATCCAGCCCAGGGCCTGGGGTTGTTTGGTACAAGTACAGACCAGCCTTGGGGGGAGTTTTCTCGCACACAGTGTAAGTTTAAAATCTCTCACTCGGAGGTTTTGGGGGGGGGGTTTGCCTCACATGTGATTCAGTGCTGAGGAGGATTAGCACAAACAGGCCATCTGAGGACAGTATAAGGGGGAAAATGTTTTGGGCTTATTTACTGATTAATGCTTATTTGTTTGCTGTTTAGAGCAATGGCAGTGAAGCATATCTCTAATTCCTCCTGCTTCTGCCCCCGTTCCTCCACGACAGTAACTTCTGTAGTTACCCATGTGTCTCCTGGGAAATACGGAAAGCAAGGCCAGACATTCACAGCATCGCAGAATGGGTCAGGTTGAAAGGGACCAGGGGGATCATCTGGTCCTACCTCCTGCTCCAGAAGGGTCATCCCAGAGCACAGGGCACAGGACTGTCCAGAGGGGTCTGGAATATCTCCAGAGAGGAAGACTCCAGCCCCTCTCTGGGCAGCCTGTTCAGGACTGGGCACTGCACAGGGAAGTTCTTCATGCTCATGTGGAACTTCCTGGGCATCAGTTCCTGCCCATTTCTTCCTGTGCCATTGCTAAGCATCACTGACAAGACCCTGGCTCCATCCTCTTGATACCCATCACCTTTCAAAGGGTCATCCCTTGATGCCTATGGGAACCCCCGCTCGCATTTCTCCTGCTGCACATTCACTGCTCGGTTTGCAAAGTCACATGGGGGTTTTATTTCCAAAGGCACTGCCAGGCTCTGCAAGTGGAGCAACAGCAACATTCACCATCCCAATGCCTGCTGAGCCAGCACTGCTCTGCTGGTCCCCTTCAAGGCCAGAGCCAGGAAGATTAACATTGAGACTTCCATTGCTAGGCAAGTGGCTTCAGAAAACTAAATCAGCACCCCAAATCCTGGGAAATAGCAAGGATGTGGCTCAGCCTTCAGATGAAGGACTTCTCTTGTTTCCCAGAGAAGCTGTGGCTGCCCCTGGATCCCTGGAAGTGTCCAAGGCCAGGCTGGACGGGGCTTGGAGCCACCTGGGATAGTGGAAGGTGTCCCCATGGCAGGTGGTGGAACAAGATGGGCTGTAAGGTCCCATCCAACCCAAACCTGTCTGTGATTCTGTGAAGTAAATGTGTTCAGCCAGGTAGATGCCCCAAGTAATGCACATTAATCCTCACCTGCTTCTCCTCGGCAAGTAACATGTAGAAACATTAACAAGCATTTCAAAAGCTCCTACAGTGCACCTAGCTTTCAGAAAGGCATTGCACTATCCCTTATTACCCTTAATAACCTCCAAGAAAAAGTGTGAATGAACAGAGAGAGCCTATTTTGAGTGTGCAAATAGCGAACATGATTTTGAAACACAGTAAGCAGTGCCAGAGAAAAAAAATGCAAGTCTCTTCACTTTCATCACAAGTTTCTTGTATCAAGAAAAACATATGGAGGAATGACGCAGAACCTGACTGTGTTTTTTAAGTCAAAATGAGATCTTTGAAGAAATATCCTCTGAAATTTTGCACATACACCATCAACACTGGACAAAAAAGCTTTCCACTTTTTTACAATGAGTTAAAATGAAAATCCCACAGCAGCCCAAACCTGGAAAGGATTTACAGAATAGATCCTGATTCCAAACCCCATTTTGTGCAGGGCCAGAAGCCGGACTTTGATGATCCTTGTGGGTCCCTTCCAACCCAAGGTATCCTATGACTCTATGATCAGCTGTGGAGAGCCAGCCAGCTCTTGGGTTATATGGATTTTCCTGATTGCACATTGAACAGGAACTGAGGGAAAGCCACCACAGCAAGTCCTGGCCACAGAGGTCAGCCCGATGGGCTCCAAGGGCAGACAGAAGAGCCAGAAAGTGAGGAAATGTCACTTCTCCTGGTCACTTCTATCAAGTCTCAGCCCTGTTCCAGCTTCCCTCTTCCCCACTAAGGCCTAGGCTGAGGCACCAAGAGCAGTTTTGGCAGCAGCTTGTACAGTGCTGATGGAACACAGCCTAGTTAAAATGCACCTTACAAGGAGGAAATGAAAATCCTCAAGGCCACAAATTAAAAATTGTGACTTGAGAGAACAACAATTTATAAATAGAAAGACCTATTTCCTGCAAAAATCTTGTGGACTGAGTATGGAAAACTAATTAGTGGACTGAATCACCAAGAAAAAAAAGCTGTTTTCCTGTTACTGATGAGAAGATATTACTTTTCTAGCACTTTTCTTCTGGCACTGGTGATCAGCATAACCCTATGGGCACTCCACAGCCCCTCCTTGGTGCATTTTCTTCCTATTCCAATAAAACACCCTAAAGGAAAGGACAAAACTCATCATTAGCCATTGCTTTTATAGCACCAGCAGCTGCACACTGTCTTTTTCCTCCTGATTATATCATCGTGGAGCAAGAAGGTGTCAGTGCACCTAGAATGCTTTATTACAAATGCCAGCTCCACCCAAGAAGACATTCACAGAATGATAGAATGGTTTGGATGGGACATTAAAGCCCATCCAGTTCCACTCTCCCTGCCATGGGCAGGGACACCTTCCACAGTCCCAGGCTGCTCCCAGCCCTGTCCAACCTGGCCTTGGAAACTTCCAGGGATCCAGGGGCACCCACAGCTTCTCTGGGAAACCTGTGCCAGGGCTTGACCACCCTCACAGTGAAGAACTTCTTCCTAGCAGCCAATTTAAATCTCTCCTGTTTTGGTTTGAAACCATTTTTCCTTGTCCTATCACTATCAGCTGTGTAAAAAGTCACTATCCCCTTTTTTTTATAAGGCCTCTTGGGAAGGCTGCAATGAGCTCTCCCCAGAGCCTTCTACTTTGAAGCAGAGACTTTCCTACTAAATTAATTAAGAAGATGAAAAAAACCCAAAAAACCTCAGGGCTCACTGGAGGACAAAAAGTGCAAGTGACCCCTGTGCAGGCAGCCTGGCTGTCACTCACTTGTCAGAGAGCTGCTCGAGTGGGATCTGTCTGCAGGAAGTCTTGGCTTCAGCCAGCAATCAGCTCCAATATCAGCAGTGCAGTGCCACAATGCATTGAAGCAGAAAAAAAATCAACACAAAATAAAGTTCTTGGAATGGTTAAGACCCAAATTTGCAGAGTGCAGAGCCCTTTCCCTAGAGACTGCACCCACACAAGAGCACACAAGTGAAAACTGGTGCTCACTGCTGCTTCTAAATGAAAGCCAAGCTCCCAGGGGATGCAATATGGATGGATCTTTCTGGATCTCCTGCTGGTTTGCCCAGTGGTCTGTTATCTCTCAGGACATGGAGCAGACCCACACTGCAGCCTTCCCAGGCACTGGTGGGAACAGCTCTGGGACAGCTCACAGAGCAAGAGGGAACCAAAAAAACCTTTGAGAAAGGAGAGGAAGGCTGCAGAGCTCTTCTGCAAACACAAGAGAGACAGGCTGTGAGGCATGATGTGATTGGTCTCAATTCTGAGGTCTCTTTGGGCATCCTCTTCCAGCTGGGACCATGGGCTGTCCCCAGGAGTCATCACACCACTGCCCAAGGTCACCATCCACCCCAGTGAGCCAGGGAAGCAACACAATTCTCCTACTACCCCATAGAAATCAGTGTGATAGTCCTACACAAACCGCCCCTGTCGAGCGTAAAGTTGTTCAGAGAAGGAAGTGTTCTTTTATTACCAAATTAACTTTAAAAACCACATCCAGTCCACTTTCCACATCAAAGATCATAATCTCCATGTAAAATAGAGGGTTGGTGAAAAAGGAAGTACTTAGAAAACACATTTTAAAATTTAAAACACTACTAGCACTGATTCTTCTTGCTTGTAAAGAACTCTGGCTTTTTTGTCTAATAAACTGCTCCAAAATCTTATTTGCAAGCTACCACTGCTTGCTACTCTGGGTTTTGCTGGCTGCTCACTTACTCTTTGGGGATTTCATATTCTTCTAAATTTTGTAAATGGCCACTAAACTGGACATGAACATTATCAAACACATTTCAATCACCCTCACAATTTAGACTAATTCATTGGCAACTGTACAAAATGCTATTTACAAGGTACTTCCATCAGCTGGTATCTGGCATTAAGTATTTTGAATCAATCTACCATCATTTTCATCTCTTATTTTTCATACAAGGGAAATTATTGATCGAAGCTTTTCAGCCTCATTTAATATACTGGAATAGGCTTTAAATTTTCCCATGTAAACCTCAGTGGATATTAGCAACCCTGTCTTGCTTAATGCAACACAAATCAGTCTCCCTGATGGGACCACAATATTGCACATGACATCATGACCACTTTACTCATTGATGGGCCCTGAGACAGGCACCTGCTAGAAACTCCCCAGGGACTCTCATTGTGGTTTGAGTTACCAGCTGCCTTAAAGGGAGAAATCATACAATTGTCAAGGTTGGAAAAGACTTTTAAGATCACTAAGTCCAATTATCAACCTGGCATCATCATCATGTTCACCACTAAACTGTATCCTCAAGTGCCACATTACACACATTCTGAACACTCCTAGGAATGGTGACTCCCCCATTTCCATGGGCAGCCTGTTACAGTGCTTGACAACCCTTTCCATGAAATTATTATTTTCCCAAATATCCAATTTAAACCTCCCCTGGTGCAACTTGAGGCCATTTCCTCCTTTACCTCTCGAGGCCATTGCAGTCTTACAAAGTAATACCTGGGATGGATTTGGGGACAGGCAGACTTTTTTCATTGCTCCTATCAAGTTTGCATTCAGTTTTTGAATCACATGGAATTTTGCATTCAGTTGCTATTGTGATGGGTGTGTTCAAACGCTCGATTAGATCTCTGTATGTTGAGGACAGAAAGCTTGGCTGAATTTTGATGAACTCGTTCTTGAATAAATAAGCAAAACATCACAGAATAAGATACTCAGCCAGCTTCAATAAATACATATGGTAGGAAAGCAGCCAGCTAGACAAACAGAATATATCACACTGGAAGGAGCACTGATGATTTTGTAATGACTCCAGCAGCTCTCAGCATATTAGATACTACTGCAAAAAACAATATGCAAATGTCTCAGTCCAGTTTACAGTAGGAAACAAGTTCTGCTCATGCTACCAAAGCAGCAGTTAGCAATCCAGCATGGAATGCCCTCCTCTCCCTTTCCAAGACCTAGAGCTAATTGGCAGGCACGGGCACAGGAGCACTGCTGGGCACATGGTGATGCTTCCCCAGGCAGCACGATTTCCAGAGGCCACGGTGAAACTCTGCATTGGAGATCCTATCAGATAAGGACATCAGGATGGATTGAGTGGGAATACAAAAGTGTTTTCTTGTGAGGAAACATAAGACTGCAAATGCTGTTACAAGCTAAGCCCAATACAAGATAAAAGAGCTTTGAGCTGCTGTGGCATCCCTGATGCTGCATTTGATGTCAAAAAAGAGAGAGTGAATGTGCTCCAGGGCTGAACTTCCAGCGGTCCAGTGCATGGGCTAATTTGTGTGCAGGCTGATACTTCAGGATGTTTCTCTACTAACAGAGAATAATCATAGGATAAGTAGAGCAAGGTAAGTACATATGCTGCCCTTGTTTTCTTGCAGCATAATAGCATCATCAATGAAGCCTGAATGCAGCCCAATTAGCATAGAGTAATTAGAATCATGGCTGATTTTTCATTTACTTTTGCACACGAGAATGAGGTGGTGGTTGCAGTGCGTGGGGCTGCAATCCAATGGATAATGCCCATCATGCAAAGCCTGTGTCCTGTTCTCTCATCAAAAGAAACAAGCTAAATTTCCTCAAGCTGCTCAAATTTCAGTTGTGGCCTGACTGAGTGTCCTGGTTGCAAAGAAGGGTGGTGCAGTTCGGCACCAGGCCAGCGTGGCCAAGCTGTTTATTCTACACCACCCACATCATCGCTGGGGTGAGGTTTGGGCAGGGAAAACGGGACGTGCATCATCTTGCCTCGCTCACTCCAGCAGAGGAACTGCTGCCATCAACCCCTGCAGAGTCAGTCCCTCTGCTGCCCACTGATTCCCTCTCCTCCTGTTCTCTCCAGAGCAGGACTGCAGATGGGCCTGGGGATCTGCAAGGGACAGCTCTGGGGCACAGCTGAGCCAGTGGGGCTGGCCAGTGTGGGGCTGGCCCGTGGCAGGAATGTCGTTCCCCAGAGCAGCAGCGACTGGGGAGGAGCAGCACAAGGAACTGCGGGGAGCTGAGCCCAGGGAGCGGCTGCACAACCCTACACGGCCAACCCAGCTTCCAGGGTTGCCTTGTCCCTGATTACTGTTGTTTTCGGGCTTGGGGGTCTGAAACCAGCCACGGGAGCTCCCCCACCATACTGCCTTTGTCTGGAGACCACATGGGTGCAATCTCTGGGAAGCGTCGCCAACCTGTTTTTTTGTTCTTGGTGGTGAACACCCTTTTGTGGGTGAAACACCTTCTCTTTTTTGCATACTTTTGCTATAAATACTGCTGTTGTTATTCTGTGTGTCTTATTCCATTGCTTTGTGCTTCAAATAAATTGTTATTTCAACCTGTAGTCTCTCTTTTTTTGTCTCTCCCTTCCCAAAAGGGACAGGGGAAAAGGGGTGGCTTATTTGGAGTTTAGCTCCCTTCTGGTGTTAAGTGGGAAGTCTCCCGCTTACCCAAAGAATGTCTAAGCATAGGCTGTGTTCCCAAGGGATAAGCACACCTGTAATGCCTGTTGTCTTTAAAGGCAAGTGGAAGCTTTAATAAAAAACCTGAATTTCTAAAAGACGTTATGTTTTAGCCTGTAACTTTTTCCGAAGTTGCTGACTGCTGCTGCTTAGAGTGTAGATAAGTGCTAGCAGCTTGGTTGAAGAAACCTTGTGCAATCGTCCTGTGCTGTTACATGGCTGCCCTAGGAAAGAGCAGACAGCAGGTATTTGGAGAGGAGTCTTTCAGAGCAGCCAGGACCCCAATATTTGCGGAAACTGGCTGGGCCGTGGACTATTTACAACCCATCTACCACTGAAGAGTCTCTTAATGCTTCTCCAGGCTTAAATGGCTGACTTTTATGGCCCATTTATGGCCCATTTCAACAGAGCAGTTAAACATGGTCCCGGACTGGTATCTATATGTAAATAAAGGAAATGGTACTTGGCTGGCACCCAGGCTCCTGGTCCCCACTGGCGGCTGTGCCTGCACAGCCCTGAGCCCTGACGCTCCTAACAGAGGATAGAGCATGAGGCTCACTCCATGGCACTCTCCTTCCCTTCAAAATCCAGCGTGCAGCACGCAAAGCTCCTCAGCAGCCCCAGAGCTTCCTGCCCAGGGGAAATTCCCTCACCTGTTGCATATCCCCTGCTGCTCCCAGGACCTGTAGCACACACCTGACCTCACACCAAGAGTCACATGCACCAAACACAGCTTAATTAGGATTTTTACCAAGGCTGGAAAGGCAGAGGCACTGGTCTGGAGGGGCTTAAAACCCAGGAGGTTTTTCATGTGTTTTGTTCATCTACCCTCCAGGAGAAGGAAATCACACAAGTCAGGGTGCAGGACATGGTACTTTCTATGACTGGAAATGATGATACAGCAAGGAAGGGCATATAAGGAGGAGTATTATATAAGATGTAG
The DNA here is from genome assembly GCF_017639235.1 of Corvus kubaryi. NCBI lineage: Eukaryota > Metazoa > Chordata > Aves > Passeriformes > Corvidae > Corvus > Corvus kubaryi. The sequence goes on from NW_024581088.1 coordinate 2,336,523, forward strand.
GTTTTACAAGCTTTATAAAGACTCTCTCAGCACTTGTTAGTGGCAGGAACCTCCTCCTGGGCAAACCAGTCTGAAATGGGAAGGACAGAAAAGTGCCTTCCATTTAAAGAAATGGGCTGTGAACGTGCTGTCAATGTCTGTGATTCTTTTTATTGATTTACAGTGGGTAAGCCATAAATCACTCTACCATTTACTGAGCCCATAACTATGCATCACTTTGTCAGGGAAACTCCTCAATTTAAAATTGGGGGACATGCAAGAAAACAGACTTCTCTTTTATCGACTGGGCTCAGCCAGGGCTAGATTCAACACACAGGCTGGGGTGATACATATAGACAAAACACTTAATTTGAACATCTGCCCATATCTGCTGCTCTTTAGCTCTCATGGGATTAATCTTTGGCTACAAAGGGACAGATGCAAGCCATGCTTCAATCGGCAGCCACTACACAGGGATTTATTTGCTTCTGTTGGCAAACATCTCACACCCTCAACCCTTGCTCCAGGGCAGCCCAGCTGCAGAGGACCCTCTGATGGCACAAAATGGTGAGGGAGCATCTTGGCTGGGGAGCAGGGCTGTTAGCTGGGGCAGGAGCAGTGTTTGTCCTGAAGTTGGATCTGCCCAGGGCAGCAACACCACCATCCACTCTGCCAGAATCTTAAAAATAGAGCAAAAAATGCGTCAGTCTTATCTTACAACAGATTGCAGGACAAAACCTATGATTAATGAATTATAGACAAATTTCCAGCTAGCTTCAGTTTGAACAAGATTTCCACCTACTCTTCCTTAATTCTCAAGAAGTCCTGCAGAGTTAAATAATTCAGGTTTGGTTTACCCACAGCATTCAGCAGTTACATTCTTGGTACAAAAATCTTATCTGAAGGGCAAGACTTACCTAAAGACTCCTACAAAATCCAGCTGCTTTCTGCAGAACATCCCTAAATAGCTGTTCAAGGTTCACTCCCAGCAAAGACCTGACCTCCTTTGCCATGGGAGGAGCACTAAGCCATGAGAATTTTGGAGGGCTGCAGAAATCTGGGATGAGTGTGGATTCACCCACACAGGAAGCTGGCGGAGCACCATCTACTGGCACTAGGAACTGTTCCTCCCTCGCTGGGACCTGTCATGCTTGGGCTGTTTTATGTTTTAAATAACCTTGCTGATCTGCCTCGTAAGGCATTTCATTCTTTGTATGCTAATTCAAGCCCAAGGCAAAAATCCATTCTTCTTCAGCAAAAGCCCTACACACCTTCTTCAACCCAGCCTGGTATCTGGGTCTTGCACAGGTGTAAAATTAAGGTGTGATTTAGTGCTTTGCTGAAGAAGGACTGCTTGCTGCAGGAGCACTGAGTTGGCCGGATTGGGACCTTGCTGCTTTAAGGTTTTCTGATTAAACATCCCCACCAGATTACACTGCAGGAGGCTCTGAAGAGCAGTTCTCTGCCAGACTGAAGCAACTGGGATAATTCAGGTCTTTTGCTTGCTCAGGGCTGATCACTGAAGGGGCAGAAATTAATTTCCTATAAACACAGGCATATTTTTTTCACTACCTTGGCAAATGCAGTTGTAAATAAGCCATTACAGGAGCTGATCTTTATGATGCATGACTTTGGCTTGTCCCAATGGGAGATATTTTATGAGGCATTTACATAAACATATACAAATCAAAACTGCCAGCTGTGCTTCTCCTGTACCTGCAACCTACAGATACTTCAGCTAATTCTGGGTTCACATAACCAGCACCCCGAAGTGGAGCCAGGTCAGGTATCTGGGCTGGACAAACTGAAGGGAGATCTGATAGGCATCCCTAATGCCCAGACTGTGAGGCTTTGAGGAGCTGTTCAGCACACAGCGAGGCACCCCAAGTCACACAAATAAATAAACTATCAAATTCCCCATGGTGCCTGTCTGTGGGGATGATGCTGTTTGTCAGGACTCCACTACAATCCCTCTAAAATACATTTGTTAAAACAGTTGACTCAGAACTTACTGAAGAGGTTTTAGAGTCTTTGTTTTAAATATATTTTGGGCATTGCTTGATGGAAACTTGTAGTGGGTTGATGCTGGCTGGATGCCAGGCACCCACCAAAGCCACTCTGTCACTCCCCTCAACAGCAGGACAGGGGAGAGAAAATGAAACAAAGGGTTCATGGGTTAAGATAAGGACCAGGAGAGATCACTCATCAAATACCATCGTGGGCAAAACAGGCTTGAATTAGAGTTATTAATTGAATTCATTACTAACAAAATCAGAGCAGGATGGTAAGAAGTAAAATAAGACCTAAAAAAAATCACCTTCCCCCCCCTCCTTCCCAGCTCTACCTCCTCCCCCACCAGCTCAGGGAGGTGGGAATGGGAGTTACGGTCAGTTCAGGTTGTTTCTGCCACTTCTCAGGGAGCACAGTCAGAGTGAGTCCTCCTGCTCCTGCGTGGGGTCCCTCCCATGGGAGACAGCTCTCCATGAACTTCCCCAACGTGAGTCCATCCCACAGGCAACAGTTCTTCACTAACTACTCCAACATGGGTTTGTTTTCAAGGAGTGCAGTCCTTCAGGCACAGCCTGTTCCAGCATGGGTCCCTCACAGGGTCACAAGTCCTACCAGGAAACCTCTCTCCACGGATCCATGGACCCTGCTCCAGCATGGGCTTCCCACGGGCTCACAGCCTCCTTCAGACATCTCCCTGCTCTGGCGTGGGTTCCTCCGAGGGCTGCAGGTGGATCTCTGCACCCCATGCTCTCCATGGGCTGCAGAGGCGCAGCTGTGTCTCCATAGGCTGCCCTACAGGCTGCAGGGGAATCGCAGCTCTGGCACCTGGAGCAGCTCCTGTCCCTCCTGCACTGCCCTGGGTGTCTGCAGAGCTGTTCTTCCCACACATTCTCACTCCTGTCCTCTCTGGCTGCAGTTACAACTGCTCGCTAATTTCCTTTTTTCCTTCTCAAATCTGTTATCCCAGAGGCATTACCACCACTTGTAATTGGCCCAGCCTTGGCCAGTGGCAGGTCCATCCTGGTGCCTCCTGGGATTGGCTCTGCTGGACATGGAGGAAGATTCCAGCATGGAGGTGGCTTCTCACAGAAGCCACCCTTGTCACCCTTCTGCTACCAAAACCTGGCCATACAAATCAAATACAAAACTCAACAGTCATAAAATTCCACCATGTCAGGATGGAAAGAGTGTAGGTGTGACAGTGACAACACTTTCTCTTGGAACACCTTGAAGGCACAGGGCTTCCTTTTAGACCTCAGTATCTAGAACTCAGTGCCTAAAATCACTCCTTTGTCCCATAAATTTGCAAATGTTTTTTCAGCTTATTCACCTTGGCCAAGGCTGAGTCCCAGATTTCTGCCCTGCCATTTCCTCCATTCAGCTTCTCAACTTCCACCTCCCTCCAGATCTCTTTATCCTAGTGTGCATCAGCCAGTTGCCCAACTCTTTTTCAATTGCTGTTGCTATTTTCTTTCATAACATCAGTCTCAGGCAGCTGATGTCAGTTCAGACACACAAGTGCCTCTGCCAAGAGTCTTCAACTCAAAGAGTTGCCTCCCCATGAGGCATTGCAAGTACTCAGAGAACTTTTACACTGTGCCCTCAAGCCAAGACAGCTCAGGCACAGCAGCGTGTCCATCCTTCCCATCCCTGATGCACATGGGAAGCCAGGCTTCTCACAGGGCAAAAACTGCTGATTCAGCCCAAGTCTGGAGCTGGGGGAGGTGTTTCTAAAGGCTGGCTGTCAGGCCAGGTTTAGCAGCTGGTTGAGCTGAATTAAGTTTTCTGCAGCCTGTTTATTTCTTTAGATGACAGAGGAACAACGCACACAGCCCATAGTGTGTCCCAGCCCTTCCCCTTTCCCCAGCCATGCCACAGTTACACTCGTCCTGTTTGATCTCTGCTAATACATATAAAACCTCAGGCCAGCTGCTCCCTGAGCATTCAGGAAATAACAGCCAAAGTCTATTCAAGAAACTACATTCAATGGATGGGGAGAGAAAGAATACATTGCTTTGAAAGCATGGCCTGATTTCCTCTCCGTTCCCATCAAACGGACTTTTCCGAACTCTTCTGCTTTTGAAACAAGGTCAATCCTTGAAGCAGCCAAGTTTGATTTCAGTGGGCTGTGCAGCATAATCAATAGACTGTCCCTCCTCCCCACCTCTCCTGGGCTGTTCTCATTTGCTTGAAACTGCACCTGAAAAGCACTTGTTTCCCCTCCTTCCCTCTGGTGACCTGTCTGCATTCAGAGGACAGCTGCTTCCCTGTGCTGCTGCTCTGGGGAAAGCTCAGGATGGCTTAGACAGGCCATGTTGTCTGCAAGATTGTTATCCGGTTATCTGGCCTGTTAATTACAGATTAAATAATGGTAATTGGCTCTCTAGAAGGTTTTAGTATCTCAAAGGTATAGGAAAGTGGGCTGAGGATGAAAAAAGCTTGTTGTGCTGTGGGTTGGAGCAGCTCTTGCCCTCTTCCAGAGGCTCTCAGATCCCAGACTCAGAGCTCAGAAGGACCAGCTAGGTGTGCTTTGGGACTGGATCCAGCTAGCAAAGAACACAGGGTGGGATGAGACAGGAGGTATCTGGGGGAAGAGTGCTGATTCTGGCATTTACAAGCCAAAAGGGAGATTCCTGATCTGCAGCCACAGCACATGGTTCCCACAGCCCTACAGATGGATGCTTCCCCATGCACAAAGAACACAGAAAGCTCTTGCTTTCCACTGAGACTCTGTTTTGGGTTGGACATCCTCTGTGCAAGTTCTGTGTGAGATGCGCAGTGAATTTAGAGAAAGAAAAGGGTAGCAGCTTCTCTGGATGTAGGGGACTGAAGCACTCCAGTGTTACCATGCTGCTAAAGTCTTTCCTGTTGCCCTCCAACCTGGCTCTGAATGATCCATGCAGACAGGCTCAGGTAGATACAAATGTCAAACCGCTAAGCTTGATTCAGCTTTATAAATGCCACAGTGAGAGAAAGGGAAGCCTTTCCTTCTCCACCAGCTACTGTCTTTAACTGGATAAGAGAGTCAGCCTAGAAAGCATCACTGGTTCAAAATCACTCAGTAACACCTAACAACTGGGTTAATTTGGAGTTGGCAAAGCTTTCCCATCAGTTTGCGGCTACGGAATAAACCCAGCCCACCCTTTCAGGAGCTGAGCAGTCAGAGCAAAGCATCAGTTCAAAAACCACTCAATGGTATTCTCATCCATCTTTTCCTGTCCCTTGATTTATTTATTCTCCCCAAACTGGTGGATACTGATTACCTGCTCTACAGACTTGCGTAGATCAATACCCGTTTTCAAAAGAATATTGTGCAAAGCTAAAGAAATTAGTTTATTTTGTAATGGGGAAGAAACAGGGTGTCAGTCAGACCTCTGGACCTTCCTGTCAAGGCAGAGCAGTGCTCCATGGTAAAGTATGAAAATGTGAGACAGCAGAAATAGGCCAGGCTGGTAGGAAAATGGACCTGTATTTTATAGGAAAGGAGGCGGCAACAGAAGAGGATCCCCTAAAGACCCTTGTGCTTTCCCTGCCACACCTCTTCCTGTCCTGCAGCACAAACCTGGGCCTTGGCTTTGCAGTGCTGAGCAATTTCTGGTTTCACCTGGAGAAGTGAGGGGAAAGCACTGCTTCTCTCAGTCATATGCACAGCAGTTAATGAGACCCCACCTAAGTACTGCTGCAGGGCAATCAAAACCCGGCCGAACTTGAGGCTGAAATGTTCACATCTACCTAATTGCCAATAAAAATCAACAAGAAATGGAAGCTGACATCCCACTGATACCTTAAATTTCAACCTTAATACCCAAACCAAAGGTTATCAGCATTCAATGGCATTATGAGAAGATTTAGGTGACACTGCCAAGACCTGGCCCCACTTGCATGAGGTTTGACCACCTACACTAAGCAAGTGGTGTTCTGATAATAACCAAGCAGAGCTCATACAGAGAGTATAATATTTTAAAATTCACTACACAAGTCTTGTAAGAAAAATAAATCTTCCCCTGAAGTATACTACACAATCAGGATATTTTCCTGAAGAATTTACTTGCTCCTATGAGACTCCTCCACATACAAGTTGTTTGTTGAATTTCTGTCACATAGCCTGGGAGCAACTAGCCCCAGGAGACACGAGTTTGCTGCTTTAACAAGCACTTTCAGAGGAAAGCCTTGCCAAGATCAGTGTTTGCAGTTAGAGGAACAGAAGTCACCGGACTGCCCATCTCTTTTCCTTGAAGCTGACAAAGGCACCACAGGAAAAAAAACCTACAAAAACAGTACCTGGAGTTAGATACTGTAAAACAAAAACCTTCACCTGGCACAGGTTCTCAGAGCAAATTATGGTTCTGCTCAGAGATTCTTTGGGTCCCCCAAGGCACAGCTGTATTATTGTTTCATTTGCATCTCCTGTCCAAACCTGACTTTGTTTCTCAGCAGTGGCACGCTGGTGCAGCATTTCTGTTACTCTTAAACTGTGCCCCGTCTGTGGCAGAGCCTGTACAACACTCTGCACTGCTCGCCAATTAAACTGCATACCGAGAACATGTTGACATTGTTAAGGTTAATGACCTAATGATGAGCACCAGGAAACAGGTTTGCAATAAAATGGTTTGTACTGATTGCTTCCATGATGAATGTGAACAATATGTTGGACTGGGAACAATATGTTAAACAATATGTTGTGGTTTATCAATGTCAGGGTGCAGCGCTGCCACAGTGGCTGCTGCCTGGAGATCCCAGGGAGGGTCACTTTGAAATGAGCACAAGGAAAGATTGGCTCTCACAGGGGAGGAAGGAGTAGTACAGCCCCAAGGAAGGCAGGAGGAGAGCCTGACCCAGCCCAGATCAGCATCATCAGGAAGCATGGGCTTGATTTATTTATTCTCCCCAAACTGGTGGAGGAAACACAGACTTGTTACACCTGCCACTAGAAATGAACCACCTTCTAAAAGGCTAAGTTAAAATAATAGGAGAACAAGAGTTTAATGCAAGGCAGATTTGGTGCCCCTGAGAAACAGGCACAGTGAAGCAGACATTGGTACAGAAGAGCGGCTTAGCTGTTCTGTGAATAGATATAAAAAGTTTAAGAGCTGAAAAACAGAACTTCTAAAGAAGTATTTTCCTCATTCGTGGAAAAGTTAATTTCTTGGGATTAAAAAAACCCCTAAAAACTCCTTTCATCCTAAAAAGCCTTGCTTGGAAAAGTAACTGCAGGGCTTGGTGCAGGTGATGCAGAACGTCAAAGGCTCTGAGCCACGGCTGCCACTGCTTGTGCAACTGCCTCCCCAACACCAACAAACCCCACAGGAGCTGCACCCACGACACAAACTCCCAGAGCTCAAGTTAATTAGGACTCTGTTAGCATCAGGCAACACAGGGCAGGCAGCTGAGCAGGGGGACTCGAGCAGCTCTGCTGCTGTCTGGGTTCAGTAAAGCCAGAGATCAGAGGGCAGCACCAGGCTAGTGGCAACATGTCCATGAAAGCCACGAGTGAGGCAAGTAACCCAGCCATCTCTACAGCCCAGACTTGCAACCTTCAGAAACACTGAACACGAGAGGAAGCAATGTTCAGCTTAGTGAAAACAATGCCACTTCACATCAAAACATGTAAACTTATTTCTAAAATGAAGAGAAATAAACAGATAGTACTACTAGCCAAAAGTTAGGCCACGATTTTAGAACCTCAAGGTGCACAACCCCTAACTAGGAAGGGCACGGACACCTTGATATACTCACCAGACAAACCCTCTGCAGACACCAGCAAGACAAAGCTGGAGACTCCCTTGGGCTTCTCCCCCCATACCCCCCCAGCCTCCCAGCTGAAGCAGAATTACAATATGGGTCATTTCACTGCATGAAAGGAAAAGCCTGGCCTAGCTAGGCTTCTGAGGGCTCCCTATGCACTGGGAGCTTGGTCTCAGCCTCCCAAGATTGCATTTTAGCAGATGTCAGTAGTGAAAGATGTCAGCCAGGATTCTCCCTGTGGCTAGAAGTAGGTGGCAGTTTTTGCAGAAGGAAATACCTACAGCTGGAAGTAATCCATGACCCCTTGGGCTAAAGCTGTCAATGAAACAGTTTGCTCTGGCACAGATAATCTCACCAGAGAAGAGACTGTCCAGGCTGATTTGTGGACTCAGAAAAGATGGGCAAGGTTTTAGACACCTCAGCCCCTGATTAGGAGAGGGAAGGGCTTCTCCAGGGGGAAATCAGAGCACATTCGAGGAATGTATCCTTAAATCCCCATTAACTATAAACAGACACTAACTCCTTAATTGAATTAATTATGCAATATCTGGCAGTACCTCCTCTCACCACACATGCTCTTCCTGTCAAGGGCTTGTGTGAATTTATTTGCTGCTCATCTCCCTGACAAAGGAGAAATATTTAGAGCACTGGACTGGGAGCCAAGAGCCTGTGTTTCTGCCCCTAGGTCTGAGTTAAGAAAAATCATTTAGCTCAGTGATCCAGGAAAATGAATGCCCTACATTTTGGCAGTAAGGCTGGATAACAATTTCAAATGTTCAGCTATTAGATCTTGGGCTCCATGGTCACTTAGGAGCTTTGAGCAGGTTATGCTGCAGATACCAGAGTGAGATGGGTTCTCTGCACTGCATTTGAGGGAGGCCTTCCTATGAAAAGTTCCCCAATAACACCCCTCTATTTAGGGTCTTCTCTGGAAGTCAAGCTTTCCCTGAAACTGTGTAAGGTCCAGAGGGGATGACTCCAACTGAGCACTCCTCAAAAGCTACAAGCTCACTACCTATAAACTTGCAGGTTGTCTTATCTTAGTATCAGAGTGGTAAATTTTTCATATCTGATTCACAAAGTAAAGGAAAATTGTATTCAGTGGAAAGAAAATGTACTCTTTGTCAATACCAATCAACTTTCAGAGCAAATAATTTAATTACAAATTAAAGAAAACAACAAACCCCAAAGAAAAGCCAGTCCTTCCCCAGATGCAAGAGCATGTCAATTTGTTTCTAACTTGTTTTGACTGGTGATATATCCTACATGATCTCCAAAAGTCATTCAAGTATTTATAATGTTGTTAGCTGAAAAAAGGCTTGGAAAGACTCTGGCTTTATAGAACGAATTTCAAGACCATATGCAGGGATTTAGCTGTGTGACTCCCATTAAAAATCAGTAGGTTCCTGCAGGCTAAAATCCTTGAGAACTGACCTCTACCAACTTGAAGCTCTCTGTGTCATCACATTAGAAGTTGCATTGCTTATAGATTAATGCTAAAACCCTCTGATGAGAATAAATAAGCTTAAAAATTACCACGCCAGAATTCACCTTGCTTTTAGTGCTCTGGAAATACAAAGCCAGCTAATCAAAGTTCAGACTGTGCACAATTCTTGAAAAAAATACAGCCCATTTGAACTCCTGTCTGTCCTGAAGTCCACAGGCTTTCATCCTTTGGAGGTCTTATTTCCAGCAATCTCAGCAATTCTGAGGGTTCAAACAGAGCAAATGTGGGGGACACCTTGCCTTGGAAACTTGGTAGGGGAGCACTTGGGGGCTGCTGGTACCTCTGACCTGGTGCAAACCTTTCTTCTCCCTACAGCCTCTTGCAGGAAAGGTGACATGGTGAAAAAGCTGCCAGCTCCCCGTGCCTGTCCCTGCCTCACCTCACAGGTGAGGGCATGCTGGAAAACTTGTTAATGTGCTGTACTTTCCATCACTGCACACAGGCTGAGCCATCCTTTAAAGTCTGTGTTGGAAGACCTCAGGAAAAAAACAAGTAGTCAACCAGCTCTGGGTTTCACAACTGCAAATGTGAATTCCCTTGCCTTTGGCAGGAATGAAAGGTTCAGAGAGATGGGCTTTCAAAACCAGGGAGGTTTCAGAAACCATCACCCCGCTCTGTTCACAACTGTTCCCAGCTGCAGCCCCTGCCCATGGGCTGGCCCCACTCCCAACCCTGGCTGAGCCCAACTGGTTCTGGGTGCTTTGGAGCAGGTAAAGGACTCTGACTCCTCAGTGGGGACAGGGTGCCTGCAAACGTCCTTCCCTGACAGCAGAGTCTGCCCACAGGATCTCTGTCAGCTCACAAAATATTGCAGTTTGCTGCTCCATGTATCCAACTAATCTTGCCACTGATTTAGGAAAGGGAACCTCAAAGATGTCCTGGCAAAAGCCTGGCTCAGCAAGGAGCAAGAACCAAAAAGAATTCTGAGGTCACCTACCACTGACATCTCAGTGCCAGACATCCTGCCTGAGCTACCTGAAGAGAGACATCCTCCCCAGTCAATGGGTGATTCATCCCATCAGTCATATTCTGGGAGGGGATGAGTCACACTCTGAGCCTGCCAAGCTCTCTCAAGGGAGCCTGGAAGCCTGATTTTTAGAGGAGTGGAATTATGCAGGCTAGGGGTGAGCTCTGCTTATCATAGTTATTATTTCATCTACAAATCCAAACTGCAATTGTTGGGTCTGAGCAACACTAATACAAAACATCCCACCAAATCAGCAAACACCAGCCAAACTCAGGATTTCCACTTGACACAGGTCAGGTAGGACTGGGCCCTGTGCAGGAGCCTTCCAGTTCAGACTGGTATCCTTTCATAGAAGTCACTATTTCCCCCTTTGATGTGTGCTTATCTCCTGCTCTGCGCTGCAGAAGGAAAGGGAATCGCCCCTGTTCACATGTTGAGGTTTTTGCCTTGCTAATGAAGATGGTGCATATTCACTTTTGATCTGCAGGGAAATGGAAAGTGAAAAATTAAAGCTGATTTCCACCACTAATATTGTCACTGAACATGACCATGCTGTCTCCCGGCTGTGATCTCTATGCCTGCTGCTGCCATGGGCACTGGTGCCAGTTAAAAACATCTCCGGCTGCTCGCCCCAAGGGATGCCTTGAGTTATGAACCCCCCAATGCAGCACTGCCCTGCCTGGTCTTGGTGCAAATATTGCCGAGTGCCCAGAATGGAGAAAAAAACCCCAGCATGTTTATATCAACAGCTTCAATGTTTGCTGTAAATCTGGATCCCAGTCAAAGGCAGGAAAAACCTGGCACATGGAGCATCCCTTCCCTTCAGTCAAGAAATCTTCCCCTCGGTGGGTTTGGGCCTGTGAGGTGGAAGCAAGGGCCATGAAGGGGGTTTCATCACAGTGTTGCTTCCCCAGATCTCAGGTGGCCTGTACCCACCACAGACTGGTGGAGGCTCCTGTGGCTGACTCTGAGGGTCAGGGTCATTCAAGGTATAAACACCTGCTGAAACAGAGCGTGGGCTGGATACAGGGGGCTCCTAAAAAAAACCCATCTCCCTTTAATGCAGCATCTTCTTCTGCATTTCCTTCATCTCTCCCAAATTGCAGAATAATATTGCGCAGAGCAGCAGAAATTGCTGTTGTTCCTGGAACAAAAGAGATCAAAACTTTGGCCCACTGAATTTCCTGGCTAAACTCACAAAAAGCAGGCTGTGACCCTAAATACGTTGAGGTCTGATATAAAACAGGTTAGTAGAAAAGTAGAAAAGTGGTGGCATGAACAGAGTGTACATCTGGACCGTTGATCTGGACAACAAAAGAGAAAATGTGGATAAAAGGGGCTAAAGCTGCAGAGGCACCCCGTGTTTGAGAGAGCTGCCTGTTCCCCTGTCTCTGAAATGGGGCTGGAGGACACACAGACAGGGCTCACACAGTCGCTGGGTGCTGTAAATAGGTGTGCTGGAGTCTGGGGTTTTTGGTGTTTGTCACCTCTTTAGGACAGGCTCTCCACGCTGTTCCCCGGGAGACGGGAAGTCACCCACGCCAGCCCCGCGCCCTGCCGCGCACGCACATCGTCTCGCTCCACTCAAACTCCTTTTATTGACTAGATCTGTAATGTGTGAAGGTCATTGCCTCACTTCACACGTCTCAGCAGGGCTGTATTTCCACATTTAGCCACTTGAGTTTGTCAATATTAACATCTGTTACTATTTAACACCTGCCACTGCTCCAAGGCAGGCAGGTTTAGCCCCCAGCCCAGCACGCTGCTCCGCAGGGCTCCCCTTCAGCTCGCCCCAGGTGCCCCAACACTGCCTGGCTCAGGTCCCCCAAGGAGAAGGGAAAACCCAGGAACAGCTCCCCTACCACAGGGACAGACACAGCGAGTGCTGGAAGTTGCTATTTGCTCTGACAGACTGCGAGCAGCAACTCTGCCCTGCTCCTGCCATTTATCCACCAGATCAGTTGTTTTCACTGCAGTGGTGTGGAAATAAAACCGGCCCACAACTCCAAGCTGTGAACTTTCTGTCAAGATTCCCTGTAGTCAGAGTTTGGCCTCCCTGAGGTCCTTGTTATTATGAAAAAATAACAGTGTGTGAATGTTAACAGCCACAAATATTCATGTGACTCATGGTTCATTCCCTATCCACGGATCTCTAACGAATGGCCACAGCAGCTGAGTCATGAGTAGAGATGGGCTGAGTGCTGAAACGTTCCAGAGCACAGTACTGTGAACGCCAAGGTTTATACACAGACATTTGCTCCATCCTGCCTGTGTAGAATCACAGCATCACTTGGGTTGGAAAAGGCCTCTAAGATCATTGAGTCCAACCAGCAATGCCAAGGCCAGCACTAAACCATGTCCCCAGGTGCCACATCCACACACCTTCTGAACATTTCCAGGCACAGTGACACCACCACTGCTCTGGGCAGCCTGTTCCAATGCTTTACAACTCTTTCAGTGAAGAAATTTTCCTGATTTAACCTACCCTTGAGCAACTTGAGGCCATTTATTCTCATCCTGTCCCTGTTCCCTGGGAGCAGAGCCCGACCCCCCCCGGCTGCCCCCTCCTGTCAGGGACTTGTGCAGAGCCACAAGGTCCCCCCAAATCTCCTTTTCTCCAGGCTGAGCCCCTTTCCCAGCTCCCTCAGCCACTCCTGGTTCTCCAGCCCCTTCCCCAGCTCTGTTGACCTTCTCTGGATACACTCCAGCCCCTCAATGTCTCTCTTGTCATGAGGGGCCCAAAACTGAACCCAGAATTTGAGTTTGGGCCTCACCAGTGTCCAGCACAGGGGGACAGTCACTGGCCTGGTCCTGCTGGCCTCACTATGGGTCCCAGTTTTGCATGAAATCCTGTTCTCTAGCATTCCCTATTGCCCCACATCTGCTCTCCACGCTCCCTGGCCCCTGGAGCCAGAGCTACAGTGCATCATGCAATGACCAGTGGTGTGATGGCTCTGCCAGAGCCCCCAGTCCCATGGCATGTGCCCAGCCCAAAGCTGGCTGACCCTGAGCTTAGTTAACAGAGAACAGACCAGGCTTTGGGACTAAGGCTAATGCCTTGACAGACAAAGAGTAACTTCAGGCATTACTTTGACACTGTTGACATGACACAGCAAAGCTCAAGCCTCTTGTATTAACACAAGACAACTGGGAATGTCAGATAAAGTAAGAATTGTCTCCAAAGCAAACCAAGATGGTGCAATCTCACTCAAACTGGCTTTCATTTCCACGTGCCTTTGCATTTCCTGGTGGTGACTAGGAGCAGAAATACCCACAGATGAGCTACTGCAGAGGTTTCTCATGGTTTTGCAAGCTGAGAAGTCCAGAGAAACACTGACATCCAAGGGAAGGCAGAACTAAACTGAGTCCCGTTTAAATGGTTTGTTCAAGGCTCATCGGCCACTGGAGATCCCTGACTACAGTCATGATGGTGGCAACTCTGGTAGCTGGGACAAAACCACATAAACCAGAGTAAACAATCCTGAGCAGATGCAGCTGTTTGACAGAATTCCTCTGGGACTAGTGGGAAGAATTCTCTCTCTCTGCTGTTGGGTTTCTTCTGCTGAACGGGGCTCTTCATCTCTGCATTCCCTTGAACTATGTGGGATTTCATTTTCTCATGAGTCATGTGTCTCATGAAAGCAACGTCCAACTGGGACATCATTACAAAGCCTCAAAACATTACTTTTGTAGCAAATTCCCAGTAGAATAAAATTCACAAACTTCTGTTTAATTAATAGTGTGGACAATTACTTGCAGATTCTCCAAACCATAGCAACCAGCCAAGCCCAATGTCTTTAAAAGTTTAAAGTATCAGTTTTCCACCTCAAAAACTCCCTCCCTCCTTTGACAAGACAAATATAGTTACTGTTGATTTGCTTTACTTCAGGTAAAAATCCAGCAGTTCCCTATCATCTCAAATAGCTGTCTTGAAATTCCATTGTTGGTTTAAAATCTGATTATTTGTTTAGAAGAAGTTTTATGTCTCTTCAGCTGTGCCTGCCTTGAGGGAATTTTACAGACTACTAATTCTATGCAGACAATATCCACTGCAAACAGGAGTGACTGGTCACCCTATGAAGCCATTACAGTGTTTGTGGTCCTTCTCAGCTCCTGAAGAAGAAGAGAAAGAAACAGGGGAAAAAAAAAAGACAAAAATTAAAAAAAAAAAAAAAAAGAGAAGGAGAAAGGGAGAAAAGAAAGAAGAAAAAAGGGAAAAAAGAGAAAAATCTTCCCCTCTGTACAGTGATGGAAGCTGCAGCACAGGCAGCTACAGCTAATGTGAAGAAGTAGAATGTGGTAGCTTGGGAGGCTGATCTTGGAAGAAGCAGAATTTCAGCTGTCCTAATTGCCTTCTATTTCTCTACATCTTCCAGTGTCTCCTATTAAATCAGGGCCTTTCACAACACACAATGTTCCCTCTGCTTTCTGCAGGAGCAGCAAGACTCTTCCATCCATGAGTCTATCATGCACTTCTTTTCCTTGTTCACGGAGGGACTGGGGGATGTCAGAGGGTCTCAGCTATCCCATAACCCAGGGCAAGCATTAGTAACACCCTCACCATCCTGTGTTTTCATCAGGAAGGTTCCTACATCTGTGTCTGTCCCAGGGCCTGAGGGGAACAAGTGGTGCCTTGATTCAGAAACACAAATCTATCTGCTTGAAGTGTAAAACACTGGAGCAAGAAGCATTTTTACACTATTATTGCTATGAGGAACAGGTTAGGAATCTTTAAAGACCTGATAAGAGTCTCCAAGAGCCAGTCCTATGATGCTTCAAAGGATGGTTAGAGCCCCAAAAAACTGAATATGGAACAGAAAGGTTTTCACCAAATAACTGTCAGTACAGTGAAGTTCAGCACTGGAGGGAAAAAACAAAGGAAAAGAAGAAAAATACCATTTTGATAGTTCTTGCACAGATTTTCACAGGACTGGGAACATATGAAATAAAATCTGGCTTTCAGCATCTTCCTCTGCCTGTTCCCCCTCACCTTGCTACAGCCTTCAGTTCTTGCTGGTAAATGTAAAGGAAGAAATGTTTAAAAGATTTTCTCTAGAAACAGGGAAACATAAGTTGGTACACAAATGCAGCAGTATCCAGCTCTGCCTTTGCAAAGATCTTCTAGAGCTTAAAAATTCCTTTGTACAGATTCGCTCCAAATGGCCAGTGAGTTCCTACACACTCAGTGGTCCTTGACCATCAAATATCCTCAAAAGGATGAGCAGCAGCAGATTTTTGACAGACCACTCTCACTCACCAACCAGAAAACAAGAAGTAATATGTGGGAAATGAACTCTCATAAGCTTTCAGGCCAGCAAATATCACCTCTTGGATTTTACCTTGCAAGCAAACTCAATCCCACAGCAGCAGTAGCCAGTTTCAGACCACTGGATATCTGCCTTTTAATCAAAGATTTCACCTCTTGTCTGGTAGAGCTTTCATTTGACCCTATTGACAAACAAGAGAGAGCACCTAAATACAAATGTCAAAAACAGTGATTCAAAGAAGGAAAATCTTCAGAAAGAGATATCACAGTTGATGTTGAACTTCTCCTGACAGCAGCCCCAGCATCTCCCAAATGTCTTAAAAAAAAAAACAGAGATGAAAAAGGGAGAGAGTTTGCCAGTGTGTAGGGGGTGATGGCATCAACTTTCAGCCAATTTTACCAGCCTGTGAGAACTGACAAGGCTGTCCCAGGGCAGAGAAACCAGTTCTGAAACCATGATAACACTCCAGTCTTCAAGGTAACCCAGAAAGAAATGATACCCACTGTTGGGGTCTCCCCCCCTGCCATGTGGTCCTGGGAGAGGGGCCCTGGGTTCCCCATGGGTTGTTTTGTGTTTCCCTGCGCAGGGCAAGGACCCTCGGGTCCCGTGATTGAACAGTTCCTCAGCAGATCCTCAGCCATGCAGCTGGAGAAATAAACATCTCTGAAACATCTATCAAGAATCCGTCCATATTTATTTCTTTTCCACGGGCCTCCTTGTTTGATACACGTTGCAGTATCCCCGCTGTAACAATCCAGAAGGCAAAAAAAAAAAACCAAAACAAAACCAAAAAACAGATCACAGATACAATAGATTTCATAATGGTGTGGTCTGGCTAAGGCAATTCCAACCCCAGTGGAAGGCTGATGGGTAAAAAACTACCCAAACATTTAGTCTTGCTGCTGCTTTGATGCCTTAGTGGGAGGTAAAAGCAGATCTTGTTTTCCTGGAAGGGATGTCCATTGGTTCCTGTGGGCCTCTCCAGATACACTGACATGGCTCAGAGGCCTTTCTTGCAAGCCAGAATGTTCCTTGAGTCCTCATTTCCGTGGGTTGCCCTCTCTTTACCTCCCAGCTATTCCCAGCAGACTTTGATTTCCAATACAGTCCTAATAGTTCCCTTCACTCCCAGAACATTGCAGAGGCACAGTGTTCACAGCAGACTTTACAAAGGATTTTGCAAGAAATCAAAAGAGCCATGCTCCTGGCACAAACATCTCCAACAGGATTACAGACAGGATTACAGATGACAGAAGATGACCAAGAATGTGTGTGTGTGGCACAGACAGATGCACCTAAACGCACAAGAAGCAGTACAAAAGGTGTGTGAGACAGAAGAAATGTTCATCAGCACCGAAACATTGAACTACCTGAGCCAGGAGCTGTGACCTGTGATGGTCATAAAAGTTCCTGGACTTTGCAGTGGTTTGGGGTCTGACAGAGGGCCATATCCTCACACTGGTGGAGCAAGGAGGTGACTTTGTAGGGATTCATCCTGAATAATGATTCACCTTCAGTATTCCCTACATGCAACAAGAAGTATATCAGGGTCTCCTGAGCAGGACCTGGAAACAAGGAAATTAACTTTCATCATCTGTTATCTTTTATGAGAGAGGGAACAGAAGATGTGGAGTGACTACAGAAATACTTGCCCTTCCCAAGCACCAGATGTCTTGTGCTGACAGTGATGATCTTGGCAAAGGAAGCAAAATGAGGAAGATACTGGATGGAAATTTCATGGAAGGATAATTTTTCTGCTTTAGCTTTTTATGTGTCCCTCCCTCTCGTTTTCAACTAGCAAAGGAATTCACTTGGACATCAAAGAGGGAGACCAGACACTTCTAACTGGAGAACATGTCAGCCCAAAATGGACATAAAAAACCTTAACTTAAACTTTTCCAAATGCCCAGTGAATTCAAATTAGTGACAAATTCCAGGGGTAAAAAAAGGTATCTTCAATGAATACTCAGTGTAGTCATCTAAAATCAAACCACATCAAGGTGTAAGCATGACAAGTCATCACAGGTAAAAATAAGGCCCCTGGTTTTGATCACTGCACAGCCACACTGCATGAAATGATGCTTCACCTATTGCACAGATACACAGAGAAACAGGACAGTGATCAAAACTCGCAGTGAGCAGAATTTGCATTGGCTTTGCCAAAAGCATGTAATAAATTAGTAATCCACAGTAGAAATTAGAACACTCACATTCCCCCAGAGATGAAAGAATGGCTGAAAGTTGTGGCAAAATTCTTTCCTACTTCAAAATGCTCTGCAGTAGGGAAAAAGGGACAGAAAGAACATGGACAAATTTTCCTGAGCTGTGTATTCCCTTTGATCAGCTGTGCGAGGTCGTAAATCCTGTATGCACAAGTACATAGGCACTAATTGAACCAGCTGTATGCTTTAATAATTGGCACTGACTGCAGAGGCTTTCAGTGGGTATTTTCCCAGGACCCCTCTCCTCAGCATATCCGTTACATTTCTTGTCTTATTTACTCACATTTCAATTTTAAATCCTGCCATTGGTAACATGACAGCAGTGCTTTCATGAGCCTGCCTGGGCCCAGGGAAGGCTGTCAGAGTGAACACGCTGATCCTAGGGAAAGGAGCCTGATTAAAAACCTCATTGTGTCAGCCAGGCAATCAGCTGTTCATTATCCTATGACACACGACTACTGAAATGAAACATTCACATATTTTAAACTTGAGAGATTTGTACTTTAATATAATTATTTTTGAAAGATTCTTCATCAGAAAGGTTAATAAGAGCAATACAGGTTAATAACAGCACTAAGGCAGCTGACATAATCAGATAATTGACCTTATTGATATGTTAAGTGCCCTATGCTTCACCTTGGGATGTGTGACTGCTCTCCACAGTCAATTATCTTATAATGATGCCTGCTTCTTAAGGTCTTATTGCCTGAATATTGGACTTCATCCAAGATTTTTGGTGCATCCCTTCCCTCCTGTAGGATTTCTGCTCCACTTCCATCTAAGAACTGTGCTAACATATTACATGCACTTTCCATAAATACACTGATTCAGAGTGTCATCAATTGCTTATAAATTCAGTTTCCTCCAGCCAAACTGGGGTGATTCCTGTTGTCTCCCTTCAGCAGGAACAGCTGCTCCCAGGTGTGGGATGCCTGAAGTGCTTCCAGGGCTCCTGCCCATCCCACCAGCGAGGGGCAGCTCTCCAGTGTGGCACAGAGGGATGCCATGTGGTGTGTGGAGCCTTGCTCAGAAACCCTCATGGGATTCCTCCCTGGAACAAGGCTGTTTGCTCAGGCTCCTTCTCAGACTCACAATGACCCTGCTGCTCTTCACGTGACACCAAGAATAAGAAAAAAAGCTGTATCTGCATGAAAGGCAACGGCAATTCCCCCAGCCCGGTTTTTCCCTCCAGGTAGGTGTTGTGACCCTGCTCAAACCTGTGTCTCATTCCCATGCTGACTGCATGTGCCCACTCCAGATTGTACAGAAATGTCCAAACCCAGCACATCCCTGTGTAGGACTGGGGCTGGTTAGTGGGGCACAGGAGCAGCTGGCTCTCCAGGATGGTGTGAATCTGGGTGTTATTCCCTCAGCCCTCGGCCAGGAGCTGTGCTGGCTGCTGCTGTGGCCACCACCTGCCCCTTGTTCGTGGCAATGAGAAGCAGGAGTGGTGGGCTGGGGATGAGCTGGCCTGCCCCAGCACACGCCAGCCCTGCTGCACACGAACGGGTGATGGGTGGCTGTGGAACACCCCCACTGCCTCTGCCGCAGGAATTTCTCCTGCTTCTGAAGTAAAGGAATTGCTGAGAATCTGTCAGTGGCAAAAGAGCTTAATGATCATTAGAAAGGGCCAGTCCAGAGCTGCTCTGAGTCTCCCAGCTGGGCTGTCCCTGCCCAGTTCCTGCTTTAGAAATCTTTCCTTAAGCTGACTTTGCTCACGTCCACACAAATGCTGCTTTTAGCTCAAGGGTGGCAAAATTAAGTCGTAACACACCAGAGAGTCATAAAGTTTTGGATACATCTGGGGTTCTTTTTCTTTCTCCTTGAAGTAAAGTGGGCATCAGTGGGCAAGAGGATTTTGGAAAAGAAACAGGAAGGTCTGAACTTGGAGCTGTAAGGGTTCGAAAAAGCATTTGTGATCCTGGCTGTCTGCCTAGTGCCTTCCATTCCCCCTCTCTACCAGCCACCTCATCTCCTTACCAGCCTGGGCACGCTCCAAAACGTTTCATTCCCTCAACAATGAATATTCTTGTTACCTAATGGACTTAAAATTGGGACGATATTCAGCTGAAAGGCATTAGGTAATTTTGTGAGAGGCCGGGTCTGAATTGACGCTTCTGAGTGGGGCTGCGATGTGGAGGCCAGTGAAGAGAGATTTACTCTGCAACCACTGTGAAAATGAGGGGTTTGGGGAAGCCATTATTTCTGAGGCATTTTTCAGTTCCTCCCCAGCAGGCCTTTGAAGCGCTCGGCAGTGTTCTAACCTCTTGCTGATGTACATGCAGGCCAGTCTAATGCTGTCCTGCAGTTTAACAAATGCTGAAATGGAATGGCAGGCTGCTGCTTGGTAGCCTCTCAGGCAGGACCCTCCTGCAGCAATCTGTTGTGCTCCAGGCTTCTCACAGACATGAGAAATGAAGGATTGCTCTGCACTATTTATTAGTAAACCTGTTCTCTGCAGTTTTACCTGGTGGGACTGCTCTGATCATCATAATTCAAGAAATAAAATTTAATCTGTGTGAGTTGATATCAGTTAATAACTTACCAGGGATATCTTTACCGCAGCCTTTGCCAAGTAGTGCAATTAAATTGCACAGGCAGGGTAACTTCCATAATCTCAGGCACTTGGAAAGCTTTGGGGATGGATCTGCTGAAATAAAATTGCCTCATCCTGGCAACGGTACCTTCAGCAAGACAATTCGGGGCTGTAGGTACCTCCATGAGACAAAGAATAAAAACACAAAAGGTGGATTAGGCCAAAGCAAACTACACCAGGCTGGGAAATACTAAAATAACTTCCAACTAGATTTCTGCCTGACAATCTCCTGCCTGCAGGGCAGTGAGCACTGCCATTAGCTCTGAAGCCACTCCAGCCATCAAGGTCCCCTTAGTTCCCTCCCAAAACTGGCTTTTCATTTTCAGGGACAGAGGACAGATGGTCAGCTTTAGCTTGGCACTGTCCCTCTTACCTTCCCCCCTCCTTTCATCCATTTTTAATCTACCACCCTTAATACACCACGCTGGGAATGTCTGGAAAAATGGAGATGTCTGTGATTAAAGCAATGAGGAAGAAGGGAGCCAACAGGATGCTTTAACTGCTTTCCAGCTCATATAACACCAGGTGATCACATCTGGTCTAGGCAGAGGACTCGTGATGGCAGGAGAGGTTACACTTCTGCAATATGCTTTAGAGTTTGCAGGAAAAGACACTCTACACACTAACAGACATCCACATTTCCAGCAGTCTCCAGTGATCAGGTTTTACAGTCCTTCCCATAACATTATCTATTAGTAGCCACAAAGCACCCAAGCAGAACTAATGGGTTTAAAGCAACCAAGAAAAATTAGGAGCTCAGAGCAACAACTTTTCTTCTAATCTATCACACAGATCAGTTAAAAGGGAGATGGGCCCTGTTAAATACATCACCCCAGTGATACACAGAGGGACTCATCTGACCAAGTCAGGTTCCAGGGCAATTCTTGTTCCACTGACAAATAAAAATATTAATTGAAAATATCCTGCTGCTCTAGCTCTGCTCTGAATAGGATCCTCAGAGGTCAACAACCTTTGGAGTGTGTCCTGGGTACTGAGGCAAGGGTGTGGAGTGTTTAGTGCTGTCTGTTCGATACCTCCCACGTCACCGCTGGGGGACGTGGACTCGGCCAGGAAAAAGCTGAGGCCAGGAGTGGGAAGTTGTCCATGTTTTTTTCCTGCTCTCACTCCGGAGAGGCTGTGAGATGGGGACTGCTGTCACTGCTGCCACACTGCTGCTGCCCCAGAGAGAGCTCCTGCAGCAGGGCCCGAACCCTGCTGGGCGCACAGAGCTGGCATTTCGGCAGCACACCCCCTCATTCGGACACACAAACTTTCCAAGCTTTCTTTCATCCCTGCTTTCTGTTGTTTTGGGACTCGGGGTGGAGAAGTTAAGCCGTAAGAGACTCCCTGAAATATAATGGTTTTGTTTTCCCAAATACCACATGGCCCCTGCCCAGGGACAGTTGTCATCTTGCCTTTGGGAAACTACACTGGTTGCTGTCTTCGGGAAGCATTTTTGCTTATTCAGTGGTTAATGCCCTTTCGTGGGTAAAACTCTCCCTCTCTTTTGGACCCTCTTTTTGTAATATTGTCGTGGTTATTGCAATTTTTCAGTAAATTGTGATTCCAATCTATAATGTCTCCTGGTGTTCCTCCATTATCAGAAGGGGCAGGGGAAAAAGGGAGCAGCTTGAGTGGGTTTTAAACCAGCACAGAGTGTCATGAACCTCTTGACCAGGCACTTCTCTGGGAGGAACCAGAGGAGGAACCATTCATAGGAACCAAGGATTTGTCCTGAGAAGCTCAGCATGCCCCATGTCAGAGAGCTCTGCTCCCTTCGTCAGGGTGCTCCACTTCCCTGCACTTCACAGGCTTTAGGGACAAATTTCAGCCTGTGTGGCAGTCATGCCTTGCATCCCTGCTCTACCAGGGCACCTCTGTTAATGTCTAGTAGCTCCATAATAACCCAGAGGAGCACCTCCAGTGGCTGGTGTTGAACACAGGCACAGAGGGATAATCCCTGCCTCCAACAGTTCAGGCTGGGGAGAGACAGCAAAGAGACACCGTTTGCCCTCCTTTTATGAGCAGAAGGTTTGCTGTACCCCTTTGCACATGAACTGCAAGGTAATTAAGAACCTGACTGACTTTTTAGACACTGAAGCAAAGTATTTTGAAAAGCTCAGGGGTTTGGTGTGCTGTAATCAATTAAATTGATAGCTGCTCACAGCAAACCGAGGCACTGCCAGAGAGCGGCTGAGGCTCGGGAGGAGCAGCTGCAGGGCTCCTCTTCCCCAAGGCAAGTCCATCTGCAGAAGGGATGGGATGTGCAAGATGGCTTTGTTGTTCTGACTCTGTCCCTGCTGATGCTCCTGCTGGGTACTGAGCAGAAACAGGCTTAGACCCACTCTGAATAGCACTGAAAACCCCATCTTTTCTCTTTGAAAAAGCAGCAGCCAAACTAAGACAGCTCACGCTGTTCTAAAGTATTGCTGAGTTTGCAGAAAGTACTGGCGAGCTCCAACAAAATCCCTGGGACTGTCTGGAGCTCACAAAGGGGAAAACCTGAGCAAAGCAGAGACTTTTATTCCACACAAACTACTAATAAACACTCTGGTGAGTTGGAGCTACTATGACCATGGAAAGCTAGTGAGCAGCGGGTCACTCCAGAAGGAGAAGGGTGGAGTAATGTCCTGATTAAATTATTTGTACATTGTCCCCAAGAAAAAAGAGGCTCCAAGATGAGCTGAACCCTAATTAGGCATAAAGGAAACCTGTGAACATCCTAGTCCATGCCAAACATTTCCGAGTTCACACCACATTAGACACCAGAGAATCAAAAGTCAGGACACAAATCCCTGAGCAGCAGCTTCAGCATTTCCACTACTACACAAGTGTTGGGTTCAGACCAGTGACAATCTTTTGAGCAAGGACTCCCATCTGCCTGTTTCACTGCATCAACTACCAGGACATTTGTGACAGCATACAGATAATACATAGCAGTGATTAATAAATAATCCACGAAGCATGGCACAAATTCTGCACTGAATCCATTTCCTGTCCCAAAGCTCTACAGCAAAGCAACTGCATTACAGAAAATACACTATTTGTACAAAAGTTGAAAAATACTGCTGTCATAATTAGATTTTCCATTAGGCTTGTGTGGTATAATTAAAAGTGTAATTTCTCTGTAAGCACATAGCAGTGCTCTAGGAAAAGGGTGTCAGTACTTATTAAGGGCATATGCAGGTACTTTAACGAACCACATAAATTGATTAAGTACTAAACCAGGCTATGGAGTCTAATTGTTTTGAACAAATACCTACTTACTGCCTGTGAAAGGACACATTGCCTTGCCTGTTGGAAAATGCAATTTATTCCAACAACTACTGGTTTTATCCCTGAATGCCATTCTCAGCTCTGGGTACCCAAATGTGGACACCACAGAAGCCTCTTGCAGACAGCAAAAGTACATGAAGAACTCAGAAGGAAGCAAGAGCTTGACAGGGCTTGTGCCCTGTCCCTCTCCAGCTCCAGATGATCCGTGCAGCCCCTTTGGGGCTAATTTGCCCTCAGCAGAGTGCAATAACTTCCCCTGCCTTTGCCAAGTCTTAGCTAACACTCCTCCCTGTGTATTTCCCAGTGAGATTCCAATGGAGCAGACAGGAGCTGGGTCAGACAAGCCTCTCTGAAATCCATACCTGCTATTATTAGCCAGATTGGGCATATTTTTACTCAAGCAGGCAGTTGTGGTTTGTGTGAGCCCGAGTTAGGGTTTAGTGGTCTGCTCTTCACAGGCATGTGACACTGTCGAGTCCTTAAAAAGACTTGGAGGAGCCTCTGAGGAAAACCCTGTGGCTTATATTTCCAGGGAGGATTTCTGCAGTCTCTAGGAACTCCCAAAGCAGCAGCACTGAAACAATGAGCTGTGGGCCTCTGCAGCCCCTCGGGAGGACTCACCCAGCTCCCAGCTGACGGACTGCCCACCACGTCAGCCCCAGTTCTGACACGGGGATGGGCAGGGAGCTGGCACCTGATGCAGGCGCAGTGCAATGTCCACCTGGGTTCAGCTGGTCCAGTGCTGTCCCAGCAGGACTTGAGGAGCTCGGGTAGGAAGCAGAGCTTCCCAATATGAACTTAAAATAGAGCTGAGGCAAGAAAGAAGTACCTGTCAGGCTGGGAGGATTTGAATCAATAAGCCTGATTCCCCCAGCACGGTGATTTCCTACTGTTGTGCTTGCATAAAGTCATCTTAGCTTTTCCTGCTAATAAATGGGAAGACAATCTGACCCAGGCTGTTCATTGACAAGCTCTGCAAAAGAAACCTCAGGAATATTTTATTCCTCCCACATTAGGAACGTACAGAATATACAGAGAAATTTACCATCACATAATGATCCCTATTATGCAAAGCAAGGCTGACAAAATTTCCATCATTACATCCCTGACAAGTACTCAGAACTGCGGGGGCTTTCAGGCTTTCTTTTGAAAGAAAAAAGACCTGCAAAGTAGCTTTAATGTCTTAAATATGGAGTAGGAACTTCATCCTCTCCCTATTCACAAACACCTTAAATACATCTTCCTTCACAGCTCGTTAATCCCTACTCCTCTGCACTTCAGACATTTAAATTCTTTCCACAGATCTAACACAGAAGAGGTGTTTATATCATGTTTAATCAGCACTGGCCAGCTCTGAACATCCCTCATGACCTTTCTGGTTACTGAGTGACCAGAGATCATTATGGAATCAACCAAGCGAGGGCCTCGCGGGAGCCCGAAGCCCTCGTGCCATTACCAAACCACAATCCTTCTGACACATTTTCTCCTGCTTTTGCATCCGAAAATGTCCATCAAATGGCTTCATTAACACTGAAACACTGATTAAAATCCTGAACCTGAAGGACAAGTGGGTAGGCAGTGAATTAGAAGCTTGCTCGGTTTTATGCTGTTTTAGGGTGCAGATCTGATCCAGTTCCTCTTTGGTTGGAGGCTCCAAAGGCACCAACTCTGACCCCAAATCTCTGACTGATGACACTGGCAGGTGATGTGCTTTGCTAACTAGTGTGGCTGCACACACAGAGCAACATTCCAGGGCCATCTCATCCTCTCACTGCCACTGGAATACCAGCTTAGGCAAATACCCAAGAGGGGTGTGAGGAGAGAGCATGTGGGGCTCACAGGCACAGCATCCACCGGCTATTTTGTCTTCCTTGCCTTTTTTTTGTCCTTTCTGTGTGTCCCTCTCCTACCTCAGATCTGCATTCAGATCTCCCCTGATTTCCTTAAGTGCTCCACTGTAGCTATTCAGACCTTCCCAAGCTGGGGCTCCTTGCCTCTTTGCAGCCCCTGCCCAGCCTCCTTCCCTCCGAAGCTCAGCAGAGGAAAGAGCAGAGGCTGTGGGCGTTAATGAGCATCACACGGGGTTCCTGCTTCCAGCACTTTCCCTCTCACACACGGCGGGCCAGGGGCACACGTGAGCCCCAGAGCAGCAATTAACGGATTTTAGGAGCAGAATGCCCTCGGAGGGCATCAGCAGATTGACACATGGTATTTCTTCGTAATAATGACTGTCCTGAAATGTATCTGATCCGTGTGCTGCTGTGTTTCCAGCAATTTGTAAGAACTGTTCAATGTGTAGCCAGCTGGAATGCACAACAGCACATAATTGTTCTATTACTGCAGACTTCAATTGTTTCTCTTTTATTCATTAAATGGGCATTTATTGGAAGAAAGGTCCTTTTTTTAGATGCATTTTTACACAGCTCTGGATTGGACTTGCCAGGACTGAACAAGGGCAGACCTTCCCTTTTCTCACTGTGCTCTTTGAAGGAAAATGGAGAGCACAAACACTGGAATTTTTGTGTTTTAAATGGAGATGTTGAAAGCCTTTTACATTCTGCACTAGAACAAAAATGAAGCCTTTTGAAATGTTGCATGGGAGTCAAGGCAAAAGGCCACCCACACTGACTATGGGAGAGGCGAGAGCAAGGGGCTGCTCAGCAGCAGCCTTGGGCATCCTTTGGATCAGGAAAGCACCCCAGGACTTAGGGAAAGAAGGATTGCTATTGTGAGAAGCCACAGGGCATGGGAGAAAACCAACTGCCTGGAGCTTACAGTGCTCACCCGCAAGTCAGGAGTCACGAAGACTTGAACTGCAGTCCCAAGTGGGTGCCCAGGGGGAAGGTGGTGGTGTGTGAATCTGGTTTACACCATCAATTCCACAGCAGGCCAGGAATTCCTTAACAAAGTCCAAAACCACCCCACTCAGACTTAAAAAGTGCTGTAGAACTGACTGTGCCATCTTGAGAAGTGTTTCCTGTATAAGCAGCATTGTCTTGATTTCAAAGTGTTTTACAGAATACAAGAACCCAAATCCAAACCCAGGAACCCAAGGCCGAGGTTCCTAATTCCCATTTCAGCTGCTGTTCCCCCAACATTAGGTGGACCTTTTAACCTGTCCCTTCTGGTCAGACAACACTATCTGGCCAGCTGAAACTCTCCTGTACTTTCTGCAACAAAAAAAGCAAAACATTAAAATGTAAAAATGTAAAAAAAAAACCCCAAACATTGAATGCACATGTATATACAGTAAAATGTATATACAGGAGGAAATTCCCCTTGCTCTCCTAGCTTTTCCTTAAGCTCTTGAAAAATGAAATGGCCTTAAAAAAAAAAAAAAGCAAGACGTAATTGTTTCCTGTGCAAACCTTGTGCCAGACTTTATTTTTATGGGCTGTATTTATTGACTTTAGCTATTTTTCCAGTATGTTGCACAGTGTTAGACTTGGCAAGAAATCCTACAAAGTGAAATAACATCCCTGAAAAAGTGGGAATTCTCATTGTTTGGCATGGTCAAAGGAAACTCCAGCCAAGCAAACTTATGACCTTCTCTTGTGTCAGACTCAAATCCAGGCCAGGCCAACCACTAGATCAGACTCTTTATTCCTCTTAAGTAACCAGAAAATCCAAATTTGAGGTCTGATCCAACACCTAAGTGAAGCCCCGTGTGCTCTGCTCCACATTTCCACTACGAGCTCCTATTTACCAGGAAGACGCCCAGTCTCACCAGGAGCCCTTAGTGAGTTAATTGCAGCTGTTTGAGAGTTAGGTCTTAATGTGCCTGTCAGCTCCAGGCACTTGCTGCACTTCCCAGGATTCTGTATGCATCCAAGACAGATGTCTCCAAAGCAGTCGGGAGAGTCCCACAGTACACACTGAAGAAGAGAGAAGACAACTGAAGAGATTTATGCTGGATGGAATGACAAGCTCAAGAGTTTAACTGCACATGGCATTTCTGGAAGCTTGCCAGCTCCAAGTTTAGTGTGTTTTGTGTACTTCACTCATAAATGTTTATTGTGACAGGTAAACACTTGTTTTGAAAGCTTGCAGGCACACTATTAAAACAGAAGTGTTCCTGACATAGTCAAGCTGTGCTGTCAAATGTTTATCTTTTGAATGATGAATGCTGGCTTCCTTCTTTGTTCCTCTCAGAGTGCAGGGAACAGATTTGAACAGTCTCTCCCAACTTGTTCGGGCTCATTTCACCTGGGGGCATAGCTTAACGCTGCTGGCCCAGGAGCAGCCCAGAATTCCCAGCCCAGATGCCCATCCGTGGAGGAGCAATGGGGTGAGCAGGAGCAGCTCAGTGCAAGGTCTGTCTGCAAAGGCAGATGTTGAGCTTTGGAGACCAGACGAGACCAGAGTTCAACAGAGAGGGCTATTTCCAGAGCTTAGAGTATCTCAGAAACACATATTTCACAAGCCAAATTCTGGAGACTTGTGCTAACTAAAAATGTTAGAAGCAACTGTAACAAATTTTTCACAACAGTATTTTTTACTCTATTTTTTAAGTAATAAGCTAGAAAATCTGGAAGCATTTAAGTCACAGTATTGGATGCATACATAGCCTGTGAAACTGCAGACAGTCATAAAAGTTATTGGCAAAAACGAACAAAGAGTCTTATGGGTGAGAATTAAAATTCTCCACTTGGTGCAAATATGCCTTCTACAGAACTAGCAGAAAAGCCTGTGAAAAAAACGACAGTAATTTCTGTGTATCTCAGTGTAATTGCATATGTTAAAAGGCTGTGGAATTCAGCAATGATCCCATGGGCTTTCAAGTGGATTTCAGATATTTCACAGTGTGTCAGTTATAGATTGAGATGTAAGACTTTGGGGAAACCAAGTACAATCTTTGATTAGATGAAATAGCATCAGATTTCCATGAAAATGCAAATGTTTAATGAATTCATTGCTAATGCAACTCTGCTGCTTCTTTGTTCTGTTGCAGAGGTACTTCAACCATGGGTTTGCTGACCTGCAGTGGGTGTAGCACTGGGGCCAATTTAACCAGCACCACTGTGACAGTTCCCTGCTGGGGGGCACAGGGACAAGAATGAGAACTGATGATGTATCACTGACTCAGGATATCAGACTTACACACTGTGTAAGCCATCGAATAACCACCGCAGGAGGCATCAGAAATGCTCCTCTCACCCAAGAGCCAAAGGAGGATTGGGTATTCGTCAGAATACTGAAAATATTAGGGTTCACAGCAACAACAAACCTCAAAACCCTGCTTCCAAAATGGTGTTAAACAGCAGAGTGCAAGTGCTTAGACAGCATCTAATTACAAGGCCAAAAGAAGAAAAGAGCTCCTCCTCACCAAACCTGTACATCCTGTAGGCCCAGCTTACTGCACCAAGGCTGGACTTACAGAAAGGCTCACACACTGAACTAGGCTGCTCCAGCAGAAGGTGGAATTAGGACCTTATGGCCTAGAGAGACACATATCATACCTTTGATCCACATTTAACACAGAGAATTCGCTCAGGGATGTTGCTCAGTGGAGTGGCTGCTCTGAGCCCATCAGGAGAGCGCACATCGCGTCCCTCTGGCAGGAACATCGTTCCCCATAAAGCAGCGAAGCACCAGCACTGGGGCAGGTTTATTTACAGCCCCTCACATCTCCCAGGCTGTCACCACCTGCCAGGGGAGGAGGGATGAACTGCCTTGTCCCCACTCAGAGCCTTCTCCAAGGGTTTGCATTGCAGATTCCTCGGTCTGTGCACAGAGGGAGAAGGGCGGGGGTCAGGGAGGCAGCAGGGAGAAACTCCCCAGGAAGGGCTATGGTGGGAGCTGGGCTCCAACTGGTACTCTGCTCCTCACAGCTTTTGGGTGAGCAGAGTCTGTGCTGCACCACTGCTACACACCACATCATGCTATGGAATTGGCTATTTCAGGTCCTAAAGTCATCAAACCATGCCCCTAGTAAGGGGAGCAGTTTAGACAGAAGTGAACAAGCAGTAACCCAGCATTTACCTCTTTGCTCCATTTGCTCTTTCAGCCTAGAACATTTCCCCTTTCTTCCTCCCTTACAGCTGTTTGTTCAGGTGCAGCTGTACCATGACATCTAAATATAAATCACCACAAGCAGCCACCAACTTCAATCCATGTCAGGAGTTCCCAGAGCACAGCCAATTCCCTGGGTTCTGAGCATCCTGCCCACTCTGAACCTGCTGAAGTTTGTACACAACCAGGCTGCCTACAAAGGGGCTTCTGTCCTTCCTTCTCCCAGGTTTAGTGATCAGCAGAGTGAACTGTTGGGGTCTCCTCCCCTGCCATGGAGCCCTGGGAGAGGGGCCCTGGGGGGGAGACACAGGGTTTCCCTGCCCCTGGTCAGCCTCGTTCCCCGTTGGTTGTTTTGTGTTCCCCGGTGTGGCCAAGGATCCTCGGGTCCCGTGATTGTAGAGTTCCTGAGCTGAGCCCCGGCCATGCAGCTGGAGAAATAAACATCCCTGAAACATCTACCACAAATCTGTCCATATATACTTCATATATACTTTTCCACAGGACTCCTGGTTTGAAATATACTTGTTGCAGTAATCCCCGCTGTAACAAACTGGTGGAGGAACGCGGGCAAGATACCGATCCCTGAGGAAGATTTATGAGTAAAATAACCACTCTAGACCTCTCTCTTCTCATCTTGGTTTGGATATTCTCTCTGGACTATGGAAGAATCGTGGGAAATGGAGCTCTCTGAGCCACAGAAAAAAATGTATCTAGAAGTAAAAGGAATCCTTGAACAACAAAACAAAAAAGTAATGCAAGCGGGAGATCTAGAACATTTTTTCATCTGGCTTTTCAAAAGGTTCTCCTATATTTCTCAAGAGTTACTTTTTGATATCGAACCTCCTGTATCTTCTGAGAGGTGTTTCTGGGACGAGATCTGGGATAAAGTGTGGGATCGAAGAGAAGCTTTCCGTGCATACCTTATAATCAGGGAAGCTCTTGAGGAGCATTTGTACGGTCCCATTACCCCTAAAGCAGAAGATCATACTTATCCCATGGCCGAGACCGCGCGGCCGCTATCCCGGGAGCACATGACTGCAGCCGTGCCGGCGGAGGTGTCTGCACTGGATGCGCCCGGCCCCCTCGGGAGCGCGCACCTTATCGCGGACCCCATCCCTGTCTCGGGGTCCCCGGCTGCTCGACCGCGAGTGAGGGAGCGATGCCGCAGGCGCCGCGGGTGCCGTGGGCCACGAGCAGCCAGGAACCGGGCATCGGCGTGGCAGGCCGCTCTGAGCACACGGCTTGGAGAGCCTTGCGGAGGGAGAAGTGGCGGTTTCCACAGCGACACGAGAAGCCGCACAGCGCAGCGCCGAGCCGGAACGGGGCCGTTCTCAAAGCAGCGTGGAGTTTGCAGAGCGGAACCGCTCACAGGGCACAGAGCCAGCGGCGATGGCAACGCGGGGCCGCGCAGAGCCCAGACACGCGCCGGAGCTGCGCCGCTCGGAGAGCGCGGAGCAGCCGCAACGCGGGGGCCCGGCCGAGACGTCGGAGTCGGCGAGGTGGCGGCCATGCAGGACCAGCAGCCACGACAAACACGCAAGCACATGATAGGAGGAGTTGTAGCCATGAAAGTCACAGGAACTGTGAAATGGTACAATGTAAAAAACAACTATGGATTTATAACACAAGATGATACAGGGGAAGATCTATTCATCCATAGAACTGCCATTAAAAGGAATAACCCTAAAAATTACCTGCAAAGTGTAGGAGATGGTGAAGTTGTACAATTTGATATAGTACGAGGAAAGAAGGGTTTACAAGCAGCAAATGTTACTGGGCCTGGGGGTATTCCAGTCAAAGGCAGCCGTTATGCACAAAATTATAAACAATATCCATCCCAGCAATTTCCCTACCCACAGCCTACTTTCTCCTTTTACCCTATACCCAATATGAACCCTTTCCTAAGTTTACCCTATCCCCAGCTTATTCCTAATCCATTTTTCACCCCATGGCTTCCCTATACAATTCCATTTCCCTACAATTCCTCTCCGATGCCGAGTGGGGGATGAAAAGGGGGAGGGAAGAAATTAAACCCTCTCCTGCCTCAGTTTCCCCACAAAGCATGCCCGGAGAGTTCTGTCTCCCTTCTGTCAGCCCTAAGATGTTCCACAGAATCTGTCTGGACATTTAAAGACTCAGGAGGGTGGCTTGTTTTGTCTTGAAACTTCTTGTTATGTTTATCCAGTTGTTTTCATTCTCCTTTTATTAAAATAAAACGGGTGAGATGTTGGGGTCCCTTCCCCCTGCCATGTAGCCCTGGGAGAGGGGCCCTGGGGGGAGACATGGGGTCTCTCTGCCCCTGGTCACCTTTGTTCCCCATTGGTTGGTTTGTGTTCCCCGGGGTGGCCAAGGATCCTCGGGTCCCATGACCGCGGAGTTCCTGAGCTGAGCCCCGGCCATGTGGCTGGAGAAATAAACATCCCTGAAACATCTACCACGAATCTGTCCATATATACTTCTTTTCCACGGGACTCCTGGTTTGATATATGCTTGTTACAGTAATCCCCGCTGTAACAGTGAACTATTTCATCCTTTCTCTCCTAATGAAAATTTTGCTGTGTCCTGTGCAAACCGAGGTGACCCCCCAGCCAGGAGCTCACGCTGGCTGTTGCTTTTGTCCTGTCACATAAAAGCTGTATAAAAAGGGCAGTAATAAAAAAAAAAATTAAGAGTCACACATGGTTTGTTAAATGATTTAAATCTTCATAATGTATAGCATTTTCCTGGTAATTAAGTTGGAACATTGAGCTAGGCTAAATCTTTACTACTGTTAGATAACACTTTAAATGCTCCCTTGCACACTCAGTTTTTTTCTACCACAGCCCTGACAACAAAAGGCAGGTTCTTTAAAAAGTGCAGGAATTGCTTCCCATTGATGGGGCACAGCAGCACAAAGTGCATTTCACACGCACCTTTCACCATTTCACAAGTAAGAAGAAATCTGGCTGGAATATGGGGCCTCTTTGTCAAAAAAAGAACAGCAAACTTGGAAAGAGAAGGTGAGAGACAAGAAGAGGCATTTTTATGTGAGGTGGGAAGAAGAGGAGGTAGCTGGTCTCTGCTCATGTCCCTATTTTATTTTTTCTAAAGTTTGCACTGAAGAACTGTTTCAGGAGAAAGTCCTGACCTGCCCTGGTAACAGACTATTTGTCTGTAAACAAAGATCAATGGGTGTTTCCATTTTCGTTTCCAGTTCTTCTTGCCTTTTCCTGCCATTTTTTCCCTCATATTTATCTGCTCTTGTCTTACCCATTCCAGCATTTGTTCTCAGCCCTTTCTTGCTCTCCTGCCCTCTCAGCATTCAGTTACACCCAGCTACAGCACCCAACACATTCCTTACAAAACAGTTCTTACGAGAAAAGCCTGGTGCCTCATACTCTGCAATACAGGACTCAGATGGGAGGTTTATCCCCTGCAGTGGGGGACCCCCACACCCATCACACCTCCACACACCACCCCATTGCCCAAAAGCCCTCCCAAACCGCATGTTGCCCAATTTAGGCTGCAGTCACATCTAGTATTTTGTTTTAAACACAACCAGCATTGCAGAATAACCCAGGTAAATAGTGATGCACACATACTACCTCTGCAATTTGGGCAGCCAACCTACAAAGCCCTGAGAGGTTAATTGCCATTGCTAACTCTACCAGGCAAGGGAAAAAATATTTAGATGTTCAGTAAATGCTTCAGGTGAAGCCTTCAAAAACTCAAAGCTACACAAAAAAATTCTCGAAATTTAGGTCTATTTTCAAAATCCTCCCAGGCTGGCTTCATACATCATCCAAGTTGAAACTGTTCTCGTGATATATTATACATGGAGACTGCACTACATCACCAGAGTTCTGACACTGCCATGTTCAGGGGATGCTAGGATACAATGCAATGAATTACAGCAGTGGACGTTGACAAATACACTTTAGGGGAAGTTTAAATTAATTTTTTCAGCTGCTTGCAGTTGGCTTAGAAAGTAATTTTTATTAAATAAACTAGTGGGAGAGTGGGCAGATTCAGAGCCCTTGAGAAAGGGAACGGCAGAACAGAGAGGAGACAGGACAGAGAGCAAGGAAGCAACTTCAGCTCTGGGCTTAACGTGCTCTGTGATTTTGGCAAAGTCAGCTGGGCCAAACGCTGGCTGTGCTCACCCCCAAACACACAGCTCTGTGGAAGCATCCATGCATCCAAGTCAAACACGGATGCCAAGTTCATAGGTGCAATCCCACCTCTTTGGATTGGGCATCAAGCAGTGCCCACCAAGTGCAGTGGGGGAAGGGGCTGCTGTAAGCCCCTGGTACAGGGTGTACTGTGAACCAGAGGGGTGCAACACATGGGCTGTCACCTGGGAAATCCATAACCATCCAGAGGTCCTGGGTTTGGGGTTTTTTTTCATGAAAATAAACCACTAATGATGATAAGAAAAGGATAAAGTATAGCTGATCAAGCCAAAGAAAAATACCTTCCTGAGAAGAAAACACTAGTACCTTTGAGAAAGCCCAGAATACTAAACACCTTTTCTCTCTGAAGGAATCTTTTGTCATTTCATGGGGAATCAATTAACCACAGTGTCTTATTCAGGTAGACTTTAGATTACTACCATATCCCTTCACTATAGATAATTAACCTCAGTTTCTGAATTAGCAGCAAAATAAGCCAGTTATTAGTTTTTATAATGACTAGAACTCAATATTTTGGGTAGTTAAACACCCAAGAGTTTAAATTAAAATAGACATCTGACAGAAATCCCTGAAGTGTTCTTCAGATCATTAATATTATAAATTCCACAGTAGATTGAACTGACAATGTTCCCTTTTCCTTTTGGAGCACTCCAAAGGGATGAGCTACTCCCTCAAATCAGCATTCAGTTTGATCTCTGAAATAATCTCTCCATGATACCTAAAGCCTCAAGGCCAACAGCATAGTTAAACTCATATCCTCCTCTTACCAGTGTTATGTCTAGTGAAGTGAGACAAAAATACTGGAAAAGCCCATGTTCCCTCAGTCTGCTCCACACACTACCAGGGCAAACTGACGCTCACATCCCAAAACAAAACCCTGTTGAGGGTCGCAGCCCAGGCAGGGCAGAGGGGGTGGGAGCAGGGAGGACTCTGGAGCTGTCACAGCTCACGGGGGCACGTGGGCCGTGTACAGCCCCCGTGGGGGCCTGAGCCAGCACTGGCCCCTGCCCTCCCACGGGGCAGTGTGGGGCACAAGGGCAAGGAGCACATCTGTGAGGCACCAGGGCTCCAGGATCCTGAGACAATGCTGCTCCCTCGTCCTGCCCTCCAGCTGTCCCACCTGTGCCTGTCTCATCCCTGGGAGATGCTCTTCCTCAACACCCTCAGCCCATGCTGAACACTGCTCACCATCAAAAAGCTTTTATAATGCACTCTGCATCGCTTCTGCTGTCAGAGAAGCCTGTTACTTGACGTCCTACCTATACTTACCTTTTCTTCCCACAAATGTGACACTGAGACTTGATGAACTTCTTGTCCAGCCTTTATTTTCCTCTACTCACCAGTTCCCTGTCTGCAGAACCACTGCCTCTTCCTCATACCCTGCATTGATTATTCCACCCAAGTGTTGTGCCTTGCACTTGCCTCTAATTTAATTCCTTTTTTTTCTCCCCCAAACCATTTCTGCAGTTTGTTGAACTCATTTGAATTCTCATTTTGTTGTCCAGTACATTTGCAGCCCCTCCTAGCTCAGTGCCACCTCTAAGTTTTGTAAGTGTACTGTCAATTCCATCATCCAGGTTGTTAATGGAAATGTTGAACAGAACAGAGGGCCTCCCTCCTCCCCAAGCCTCAGTCAGCCTCTCTGCCCCTTTTGAGGGCTTGCAGGGGATATTTTCCCCACAGAGGGGTGGAGGTACATCTAACACTGACTTCTGTGGAAGCTGTGACACCTCCCGGTGCAGTCAGTGAGCCACAAAGGCACAAACACAAATCCTGAACAGCCCACTGCAGACATCACCCTTATTCCATTTTAGCTCCAACCAGCCTTGCCTAACACCACAAAGGAAAGAAAGAATGAATAAAAGCTGCAGGGATTGTCCCGCTGCAAGTAAAATGTGTATTCTAAGAGAAATGAATGTTTACCTTCCCATTTATGTGAATCAATTAGTGCTAAATATCCCCAGGGCACAGAGAAGTCTAACACAGATAACAAAGGATATGCCCCAAATAATGGAGGATTAGAAAAAGGCACACATCCGTAATAAAGTATCAGCTGCAGGTGCCACTTGAGAAGATTGCAAAACAGAGAAGAGTGAGTAGCTGAAGGAGGAGAGAAAGCAGAGGTGACGAGGAGATTGCAGGAGCAGTAAAGATAAATGATGACTGTGCTTCCTGAGTGTCTATGCGAGAGTTAAAAGAGTTCAGTGTAGAGCCAGGAAGGTCTCTGGAAGAACAGAAGGGTAATTTATAAACAAAAGAGTCAGACAGGGCTTCTATGCCCAAAAATAAGTCCCTTTTTTCCCAGTTCTATCAGTCCCTCAAAGAAAAGATATTACCTTTCCCTTCAAACCTTACCTCTTGACGATACCAAAATAGAAAGATATATTTGTCCTGGCACTCTGATAGGACAATGGGAAATGGATGCCACGAGTCTAGAGAGAAAGAAACATTTTAAGGATGAAAAAGGACTAAAGTTAGAGATTCTCAGGAATTACATTTTATCTCATGAAAAATGTCATCAAAAAGGAATAAAAATTGGTTCCCCTTCCTCAATAGCTTCATTTTTTCCAGGATGTTTTTATGAAAAAATGAAATCTTTCCATCAAAAAACCTCCAGACCCCCAAACAAAACATATATAGCTTTAAAGCAAATGAAGGGTTCCTAGTTGGGCTTTTTAGTGCTTTGAGGCACTATTGCAATGTAAATAATGAAAAACGACCATCTCGAGGCCATTTTTTCTTTAAACCCCTCAGTAGGCTTTTAATATTGATTTTTTCCAGATTTCAAGTAAATAATAAAAAGTAGAGAAAGGAGGATCCATTCCTGTACCCAGCCACTGCTGGGCTCTGCAAGGGACATTGGCACCTACAAGACCTGCCCTGTCAGCCCGTGGGGAGAGGGCAAGAGGACACACCTGTCCCAGGTGTGGGCAGCAGCCTGAGAGCAGGGTTGGTGCTTTTTTGGTGCCAGGTTCACATCTGCATCAGCACTGTCCTCTCTGGGGTCTGTTCCTCCTTGGACAGCCCCCTTCCCACAGGCTCCCACAGGCTCCCACTGGCCCCGGGTCACGCCCAGCTCTCCTCCTCCTCCTCTTCCTCCTCCTCCTCCTCTTCCTCCTCCTCCTCCTCCTCCTCCTCCTCCTCCTCTTC
Source organism: Corvus kubaryi (assembly GCF_017639235.1). Classification (NCBI taxonomy): domain Eukaryota; kingdom Metazoa; phylum Chordata; class Aves; order Passeriformes; family Corvidae; genus Corvus; species Corvus kubaryi. Next base: position 2,373,426 of record NW_024581088.1, read on the forward strand.
CTCTTCCCTGCCACTGCTGCTCTGGACCAGCAGCACCTCACGCTGCCCTTACCTTCCCTGCCTGGCACCTCTCCTACCCAGGTCCTGCTGACAGGAAAGAGCAAAAGGAATAACCAGGGAGTAAATCCAGAGGCGACGGAAGAGCTGTTTTCATTTTGAGAAATTCTACTGCTGTTTTTGGTTCTCAGCATGTCAGCAGAAACTCAAGGCTTGTCAGGAGGCTGCTCCCAATCCAGTAATTACTGGAGGTGCCTCTACTTGGCCCTGTCTTGATCTTACACTGTGTGATCACTTTATTATTCAGTTTTATTTTATTATTCAGTTTGATTTGGCAGCTGCCTGAGAAACCTAAGGCTACTCAAGCTGTATATTTTAAGATCTCTAAAATCTGTTGATATAAATTCTTTTAAAGTCTTCAGGCCTGAGTCAACATTGTTAATTCTGCAGCTCCAGCCCATCAGCTTGGCAGGACACTTCCCACACGCATGCACAGGGCTCAGCAGCAGCTTAAGGAGGGATCTGGCTGCAGAAGCCATGGTTTTCCCTCTGGCTCCCAGCCAGCCCCACTCAGGGGCATCATCTGAGGGCCTCAGCAGAGACAGAAAAAGTTCAGCCCTTTGGACAGTGCCAGAAACAGACACTCAGAGGAGAGAAAACATGATTGCTGGGGGAAATGACAAGTAAAAGCGCTGTTTACTGGGTGGGGGTATGGGTGTAACCCTGCTGGTTCTGCCTTCAGGGCCTGTAGCAAAACTTTCTCAGTCATGACAAACACTCTCCTTCTGCCCTTCTCTGCCAGGCCAGGGGAATTTTGGACCCTTATCCAGGTGGAGACTGTCCCTCTGCAAGGATCTAAGAAAATCCCCCACCTCGCTTTATTGGGTCCTTGGATCTCGTCTCTTCCAGAGAGATTTGCAGGTTATTTAATGTTCCGGTTTGATTTCCATCTGTACTTTGATTTCAGATTACTCTCCCTCCTCTCAGCCTTTTCATGATCAAAACTGAGATCCAGCTTCTCCCCTCTGACTTCAATCAGTTTTAATCCTGCCTCCCTAACATCTATTTTCCTCCTAATTCCCTGAAGAATTTCCCTTCTGGGATCGCCACTGTTCACATTCTCTTACATGTTCAGAGTCCCTCACATTCTTCTTTCATCCCTGCCGTGCTCCCCTATCACAGACTCCTCTGATTCCACTTCTTCAAGGGCAGAAATGTGTATTTTCATCCACGATGTTAACAGGTTGGAGGAGCTGGATCCTCAGTGCCACTGTATTCACACATCAGAGGGCCAAAGAGCCCAGGAGACGATTCAGTTGCTCATGCAAAGGCTTAGCCAGGGCTCTCCTGCCTGGAATCACCACAAGGCACAAAGGCCTTGGTCCACACATGGAATTAGTCCTGCAGCAGAGCAGGGGTTTGCATCCAGCTTGCGCCTGGAGCCACGGCACAGTAATCCCATCTTCTGTCCACTGGTGGAGGTTGTAGAGTGCAGGTGACTCTTTGTTAAAGAGAGGAGACAGAGGTGGCCCTCAACCACAAAATGCATTTGTTTGTATCTGTAGGACTTGATATTTCCCTTAATATCCTGCACTGCTGCCACCTTGTACTCAGCAGGCTGAGAAGGTACTACCAATTTACTACCACCAATATGTGACTTTGTTTAACCATTGTCATTAACTTCACTTTTCTGTGTGGTAATTAGTCCTCTAATTAGTTCTCTGATTGCTGCCAGCAGTGCTCCCCATCTCTTCTAGATTTTCCAATGACAAAATCTCTGTTGTGACACCTCCTGGCAGGTGTCTTCTGTCACAGCTGAAGGACCAGTGGCCCTTGAGCCCCACGTTGCCTGCTACAGGTCCATGCTCTGCTACAGCCCCCACAGATTTGGCTGTACCTTCTCCCAGCTCTGCCACTGCTCTTCTTTCAGCCTTGCTGAGATTGCAGTGGTGGCAGCCCTGGGCTCTGTCCTTGTCCCTGTGCTGAGCAGGGGGGACTGTCCAGGTTTCCTTGGGGCTTTCAGCTTCTGGGTGCCTGCACTGTACTGTCCAGATCCTCCTGTTCTTCTGTTATAGAAAACCACCTTATAGGACAGAGCATGGTGCTACACAGTTCCCTTTAGAAGGGCACCACACATTTTTCTATCAAAGGGTTTCTAAGCCCTATCCCAGCAGTGAATACATCACCACTCCAGCAATGGCAAACCATCTAGGATGGGACAAACTCCACCATCAAAACCCCATTTCCTCTGACATCCCCCTAGGATAATGCTCAAGGGAGGGCAGAAATCAGGGACAGCCCAAACCAAACACAAGAGCTCTCCCATGAGGAGACATTCAACATTTGGATCACTCTGTGGTGCAGGGAAGCTGAAGAGAGCACCAAGAGCCCGACTGCCGCGAGGTTTGTGCCTGGAGCTCACAGCCAGGGGAGCAGCATGTCCCAAGCCTCACCACTGTCCCTGAGGAGCAGCTTCCTTGCAAAACCTGCTTTCAGAATAGTCCTCCCCTCCAGATTTTAATACCCTGCAGGTTCAGATCATTGTTTACCTCTGAAAATATTTATATGGGGCACTTTCAAGATAAAGTACTCATAGAAGTGCTAAAGTAGTTTTAGTGTTAATAGTCAGTTTTACATCAGATCTCACACAAGTCCCTTCTCATCGCAGCACTTGTGTACTTCCCAGTACTGAATTGCATAACATGACTAATACCTATTATACACAGCTTGCTCTTCCTCTTTTATGATAAAAAGGACTCCAGATATCTAAGTATGAAATTTCCCTATCAGCAATTTTTTTTTTTCCCCAGGAGTCATCCTCCTGGTCTCTTGGCATATCAGCTGCTCTGAATCAGTGGGGAGGTGCATATATACACATTTGGAAACATAAAACCCAACTCAACCTGCTGTTAGAAGAACGAAAAACTTCTAGGGCTATATTCCCTTTTGGCAGATCTCTGCCGTTAGAAAACGTAAGAGAGCTGCCAGCTCCTCCATCACTGATCCTGCCAGGCCTTACAGCTTCTGGCTTTGCACCTGAGCCCCATGTGCAGGCAAGATGGCTCCGTGTCCAACAAGCGCCTCAGACACAGCCACTGATTTTCTTCCATCTTCCTGTTGACTTCATCACATCCTGGGCCAGGCCCCTATCTTGTCAGGCAACTTTTGATGCGTCCAGGCACCTAGGACAACTGGAATCAAGCAAGGGTGATTCCAAAATACTTGCACATCCAACCCATCTGCCATTTTGGGGGCCCAGGTACCTTTTACAATCTCACCCTAAGGGATTCATCCACTGGCAGTCATACAATTAATCCAATTCTGCTTTAGACTGGTTTTGGTCTAACATCCAACACTGCTCTTTCTCCCTAATCACACAGATGGCAGAGAAAAGCCATTTAAAGGTGAGGCATTCTGGACAAGAGCCTGACAAGCAAAATGGAGACTGGGGGAGTCTCACTTTAAACAGCATTTAAAATCATTAGACTAGGAGTGTGCAAATGTACAAAACCAGTTCACAAATCTGCTATCGCTAGTCCATTGGAATCCTGGAGAAGTCAGAGTTAGGAGCCCTAATGCATTGTATTTAATGCTGCAGTGGGGCTCAATGTACTAATTGCATGTCAGTTTTCCAATATTTCTGCCAGGACTATTTCAGACAAAAGATAATTGTTCTTTAGCGGGTTTCAGCACTGGTTTATTTAATTATGTTGGCATTTTCATATATAGTGTAAAAAAGCTAGCAGAAAGAAAACTCTCTTAGTCAGAGGTAGAGTGTACTGAGGAAAAGCAAATCAGAAAGAGATTTGAGAAGAAGGCTGATCCTGGTTGCTGAAGGCAATTCAGGAGCTTGGAAGGGACCAAAGAAAGAACAGATGTAACAGGAGCTTCAACAACTCAAACACTTCTGATTCTTCCTAGAGTATTACCCAGGGTGGGGAGGACTCCAGTGGATAAACTAACTCCTGACAGCACTGAACAGGTATGGTGTAAACATCTTCCTCAGCATCAGAGATGGAAATGCTGTTAAAAATATGCCATTATTTACCCCAAGAAATCCTAAGGAATCTTCTGGACTGATCCAGGTGTGCCCTTGCCTTCTTCCCTCCTTACTGTGTGAGCCTGAAAACACAGGGGTGTCTCTTGTGTTCATATTTCACCCACTCTTGTGGAGTCTGTTTTCCTCCTTCCTTCTCAGTGCACTTACTGACCTGGACTAAGAACATCCTGAGTGGAAGGAGAAAAGGGCAAACTGCAACAGCTCACTGGTGAGAAACTAAGTGGGACATTAGTCTCCAACCTTGGCCCAGGGTTACCTATATTAAAAGTACAAACACATGGCAGGCACCAGGAGCTACTAATTTCAGCAGCAGCTCTCACAGAGGGGACCTTCCCAAAATAGCTCTGCTTTTGCATCACTACCATTTAAAAACAGTTTGAAATGAAATATGCTTGTAGTCTGACATTCTTGCAGAGTTAACTCTAGAAAAGTCTAGTCTGATAAAAATTTCACTTAATGTGTCTCAAGAGTTTCAAAGCTGTGGAGTATTTTAGGCCAAAAAAGAAGCTGTTTGAAGAATGTCAAAGGGAAGATGCAGCATTTTGACTCACCTGAAGGAAATGTAGCCGTTGATCTGATAGACATTTCTTGTCTTTGGTCACAAACTTCACAAATCAGACTTTTTGAAGGAATCCTGAAGCAGACTGGGAAATCCTTTGAAATCACCTAACTTCTCGTGAGCTGGGAAAAATACCCTAATCCTCACTACAGAGATTGAAGAAACATTTTGACAGGCAGCCTTTAGTCAAGGGTAACAGAAATGATTGCTGCTGTCTCTTGCTGTTTCAGAAATAATCCACAAGAAACTGGTGGCTGCCAATGAGGAACAGCTGTTCATTAAGAGACCCAGTCGAACTGATAGCCGAAAAACCTGTTCTCTGCCAAACTCAAAGGAATACACTGCAAAAACACCTTTCATACCACGTAGGCAGCTTCTGCATTTTCAAAAAGCCGTATTTGTGCCAATTTCACTGAGATCATAAACCCAGTCAATTCTCTGATTCCCCCCAGTGTAAACTGAAGTCAGTCAGATTCAGTGCAATTCACTTTTCTCACAGCCCAGGAGGCACCTCTTACACAAATGGCAGCACAGGCTGATACACCAGAGCAGAGACAACAATGAATAAACTGCTCATTAAAACAGTAATACTGCTAGCACTGAAAAAATAACAAAAACCTATTCCATATAGTTATACTTGCCTTGGTTATTCTGTACTGAGAAATACAGGAGCTTGGATGGGGCATTGAAGGCATCTCAAACAGGGTGGTGGGAACTCCTGGGAGCTGGATAACTCTTCATTCCACAAACACACCTAGCTCAGTTCCTGTAACCAGTTGGCTTCACTTGCTTTTTCACTTTTTAATTACTCCTTTCAACTAAAGCCGCCTGAACTCATTTTTCTTAAATGAGAAAGTTTTGTGTCTCCTCACCCTCCCCTTCTCCTGTTCATCTCAGTGCTTTGGATAATTTTTTTCCCTGAAAACACCATGCTTTAAATGAATGTGATATTCTCTATTTAGGGGTTAATGAAGCACTTAACCTCCACTTTCCAAAACTGGGTGCTCTATTGATGCCATGAAGATTTTTGCCTTTTCTTTTATACCCCTGTTATACCTTTTTACAACTTCTGTATTCCTGGTGCTTTTTCCCTACATTCTTGGACTTGTTTGTCAAGCTAAGAGACTGAACATTTTAGAAGCTTCGTAGTTAGGGATCAGTGTGCCTCAGACCCCAAGGTCCTCTCCAGAACATATTCTGTAAACTAAGATAGAACCATCCAGGGGAAGGTTCCTTGGGGAGGGGGGGCTCACTTGAGCCTCTCAGTGGGGAATCTTTGATAGATACGCGAATTAGTAAAACCTATAATGTTATGCCCAATGTTGGGGGGGGACGTAGAGACATAGAGATATAGAGACACAGAGACACAGAGAGAGAGACACAGGGATAGACTTGGCAGGGTGCATCTCAATGCATATGACCTAGACGTGTACACCTAAAGATCCTTAAAATAAATACCAAGGTAAAATCCCTTTTCCCCTTCTAACCGTGTATGCCTCTTGATTTTAAGACCAAGAAAAGGCATCACTATAGCATGAGGAAAACGAAGCAAGCCTGACTCTAAGCAGCCCTGGGTGTGCTGACACTGGCTGCAAGCTGCCACAGGGCAGGAGTGTGCTTTCCTTCCCTCTGACTGAGCACAGGCACCCGCTCAGCTGCAGCTGCAGCCAGCCAGGCTCTGCCTGAGGATGGGAGGGCTTCAGGACATGGCCCTGAACACACAGCATTCTCAAACACATTTGCATTACCCCATAGGCTTTCCAGTCCATCCTAAACCCCAAACTTGTACTCGAGCAGTTGGTTTTCAAGGGTTATAAAGGGGCCCTTCACACTGTGGGCCTGCACCTGTGTGGTGTTTCCTGGCTGTAGCACAGCAGGGCAGAGCAGTGCTTCAGAACACATGGGGTAGAACCAGACCTCACAGGGTGCCTGTCCTCTGCACTCTGCCAAGGGGACACAAACTGGGGCCCCACCCAGACATGGAGATACCCCTGTTAGCCAAGCCTGCATCTCCCCTGGGTTCCCCGCACCTGCAGGCTGGGCTCAAGCAGGGCACAGAGACCATTAACATACCAGGAAAAGAGTATAAAAAAGGGAGATGGTCATGCCCAAAGGAAACAGCAAAGAATGACCAAAAGCAGAATATTTAACCTCAAATAGAAGACTATTAAGCTTAATAACCCCACCAGGCTCTTTATTTTGAATTTAGATGAGCTCTCTAAGGAATTTAGCCAGGTCACAGTCCTGACACAAAAACCATGCAATAAATGATGTTTCAGTTTGCTGGCACATGTGAGTATGTGGATGGGTTTTCATTTGGTAACAAACTGAACTGACTTCTTGTTTTTAAAGTTGGACAAACATTTTTCTAAAATCAATTTTTAAAAATATCCATGGCATTTAAGATGCATAATTTCTTCTGGCATTACGTAAAATATTCTTTTTTAGGTGAAGCTGTCACATTCTTCACAGCTTTCAGAAAATGCAGGAAATTGAAACAGAAGCAGTTTTTAAGAAAACTGAATTATTAGAAGTTTGTAATTTATTTGTCTCCTCCACTGCTCCCCAGTAAAGATGTGATTTTATTGAATAATTGGTTATTTCTTGTTCAGAAATGTTCTCCTATCTTTGATTAACACAGTTCCTCAGAAGATCACTGATGTCCCAGAGCTGGACAGATCGTGGCTGCCACCAACACAGCAGCCTTTCCATCCACTGGGGATGGGCAGTGTTCACTGGGTGAACACTGCAGGGGTGGAGCATCCACTCATCAAACCAGAAACCTGAAGTGCTTCCTATGGTGGGACTGAGGTCCAGGGGATAGCTTTAGCATTATCTGTGGATTTTTAACAGCCTCTGCTCAGCAGGGAGGGATGCATGGACACCAATGCCCGGCCCAGCCATTCCCAGTGCCTGGCCCAGATGGGAATCACAGCAGGCCTGGAGCCAAAACAGGCAGAGATCCCTCAGACCCCCTGCCCAAGGTAAGAAACACAATTTCCCCATTGGGAATGGTGGGCACACCAAAGGATGGTGGGACACTACATGTCTGACCTCAGTGGTGTCCAAGCAATGTTTCCTTGCAGTTCAAGTCTGGAGTGGAGTCCAGTAAAGGTGAACTTTCTGCAGTGGCCCAAAAAGATCAGGCTTTCTTACCCAAGGTGACAACACCCCAACACACAGGAGGCTCTCAGTCCTGCATGGGTGCACCTTGGTTTGCTCGTGTCCTATTTGCAGAACCCTGGCAGGGCATCTCTGCACACGAAATCTATTGAATATTTCCTAGATGAGTATAAAGCATATTTTAACTGCTGTACCGTAATTCTCTTCTTTTAATTAGAAAGTGTGCTAAATACTCGTGTCCTTGGGGATTCTCATTGAACTAGTCAGGTTTCTGATCATGGAACTTTCGCATTAATGAGACTTTTAGTTTGACTTACAAAAGCTCTTACATTTACACAGCCAGGCTTTTAACTTCAAAGTCCTTGAGAATTGTTGCTGTGCATCTGCCTTGTCTGGGGCCCTAATTCACAGTTCTGGTCTCTGTTTATTATATAGGGAATGTTTTGTTTAGTGTTTATAGATATATATTTACAGCATTTAGGGATATTAGCGCTTATGCGAAGCTCCATTACTATAAACACTGATCAAAGGGAGAGTTAAGTGAGGCTGAAGCACTAGAGGAAAATATTTCTGCAGTCACAATGGGGCAGTACAACTGGGAGCAGAGGAGAAGCTGCCTGCCTGGTTATGCCACTTTCAAACCCTCCAGCCCTTCTCTCTGCCTTCCTCTCCTGCCAACAACTAACCCCAAATGCCTTTTGACAGAGCCGGGAAAGCACCTCAGCTCTTGCAAAATCAGTGTGTTTGTGTGGCACTGCCTATATCCAGGCACCTACAATGTTTTGCAAGCTCCAGAAAGGCTGTAAATGCCAGGCAACAGGCGGTGCTGAAGTTTATGTTTTTATTATGTTTCCTAGTTTCATTTTTTTTCCTGTGGGAGACAGAAAAAGAAATTGTTTTGGTGACCATTTAAGTCAGTGTAGATCCATGAATACTTTTCCACTGTGTTTATTTTTCTTATGCTGCTATGAATGTTTTTCTAGAGTCCCACTACTGCCCTTGTAAGTCGTATGTCACATCCATCTCCTCATCAATTTTCCTTTTAAACCCTGTCACTTAGGGAAAGTCAGAGAAGTCGTTTGCAGCTTGAACATTACCAGCTTTTGGACAGTTTGCTGCTCAGTTTTATGGAGGATTAGGAGTGCAGTGCTCAGTTACTGTAGTACAAGGTTCTGACACTGAAGTACCCTGCAGCCCTTGCACACCTTTGCACACCTACTGTCACCCTCACTGCTTTCTGGGTGTTCACTGCTCCCTGATGTACTGAGGCCTCGGTTCAAACTGCTCTCCTGCCATACACACTAATTAATTAGATACAAAGCTTTGAGCTTGGGTATGACCTATATTGAACAGCTCCAGACAAAAACCAGGAATTTGGATAATTTAGGAACCTAACCTGACTCTTGGAAAAAGTTGGCCTTAGATGTGGGTTGTGACCACTTGAAACTCCATCTTTTAGACCTATTAGGATAACATCAGGCTCAACTGGGAGCCACAGGGACCAGCTGAGAAGAAGCACTTCCCAGGTATTTGCCATGCACCCTGGAGCTCCCCAAAACTGGGATAAACAGGGGCAAACTCAAAGCTGAGAGAAGATGAAGGAAGACTCACAAAAACACTGAGCAAGCTTGTCCCAGGGAAAGCTGGAGTGATCCACAGGAGCACAAACCCACCATCCACCTTCACTCACTCCCAGCAAAGAAGAAGTCCCCACTGGCAGCATTTCCCAACCTTTCCTAGCTATGAAATGCAGGAACCAACAGGTTCATCCTGAAGCAAGAACCCTCCAGTGAGGAGGAATAAGCAATGTGTGGTGCATTCATAATATAGATATTATTTGGCAAAGTAGTTAAACAAATTGTTTCCTTTCAGGCTCCTAGTGATGTGTGTGGTTGGCAAGTCTTCCTCCCTGCTGCTCCACCACCTGCTCTCCCTCCTGCTAAGTGAGCTCCATCTCCAGCCCCAGCTGCTCCGGCTGCACGAGGCTGCCTTTGCCTCAGCCAGCCACGCTGTGCCTGCTCTACAGCCATGGGCAAAGGGGTTTTCCATGGGTGCCACGGGCATCTTTCAGCCACTGCCTTCCAGACTGGGCAGGATTTGCTGTCTCAGGCTGGGAATCCTGGGCCATATGGGTGTGTTTTGATAGGCATCATACCAGACTGGTCATTGCTGGCGAGTTCCAGTGGAGGTGGACCAGCCCACAGTGAGGGTTGAGGCAGCCACTGGACATGGGGAGGCTCAGAGAGACCATCTGACACAGGAGCCTCCCTGCCTGCCAACGACAAGGGCAAGGTGAGCATTTCCCACTGGTAAAACCCTCCCTCTCAAACCATTTCCCACTGTCTGTTGTATCTGCTGGGTTACTGCTCACTCCTGTTCCCTGCAATGATAACGTGGTCGAAAGAGCAAACAGGACAGCAGAGTCCGTATCTTCAGGATCTGATGTGTGTACATGGCAAGACTGAGATCCACAGGACTGCAAGGCATGTGCTCTGATCCTGTGCCTGCAGCAGGGAAGTCCCACTGCCCTTGGGAGGTTAGGTTTGTCCCCCTCCTGTGGCTGGACCCCATCACACACACTGGGTATGGCACCAGGGGTGGATGGACCCTCAGCAATGAAGAAAGCAAATACATGAGTTTCAGTGAAACTTAGGAGATTTCCTCAGAGAGCATGGACCTGAGGAGGTGAATTGGGTGATTTCTGCTGTGGACATAATGTTGCTCTTCCCCAAACATTAACTTCAGGCTCCTTGACTCTCAGCCTTGATTCCTTTGAGAGATAAACAAAAAGAGTCCACAACATCTCCGTTGTGCTGGCTGCTCCAGTGGACTCACAACAAATGCATGTAATCTGCTGCTTACATGTGCCATTTAAAATAATCCTTCTGCCACCTCTGAAGAGGAGATCATCCTTGAAAATTAAGTCAGAGCTGTCTGTGGGTAGAAATGTTTACAGCCACATTAGGAAATTCTTTTACAGAGTCTCTGGAGTTTGGGGAAATAAATAAATTAATGAATCACCAGGACTTATCTGCTCAGGGTTCCCACCATTCCCTGGCTTCAGCCATCATGTGAACTCTTCTGTAACAGGACTGGAACAGAGACATCCCAGGAGGATTTATCAGGCAGCTGCCCTGCCTGACCCACCTTTGCCCTGTGAAGAGATTCTGGCAGCCAGTGCTTGAAAAACAGCCTTTTGTGTTCTTATTTTCCCCCTCGTCTATTAATTTGCAGTCACGACCATCACTATTTGATCCAGAGGGCCAAAAATGTCCATCTTCATTATTCCGACTGTTTGCAGCTGAACAGACCACACACACACAAGGTCTCAGACCTCTAGGCAAGACACAGTACTTGATGGTTAAGAACCAAGGGCCTTACGATGTTTTCTACCTTTTAACAAATGCTTTTTTTCCCTTTTGCAGTTTCTGTGCCATTCTTGCTGAACCTCACCTCCTGAAGGTTTTTATTATGCGAGATTTTGTCACAAGGAGTCTGCATAAGGATAGGGAATTAAACCTGTGTCTTCCCAAATCCAGATCAGTACCACAACCTTTGGCTCATCTTCTCACCTCACTTGTCTAGCAAAGGGCACTCTACAAAGGTACACAAGCATACATTATACCCCAAGGTCAAGAGTGTCGGATGAAAAGGATGAATATATACAAGTCCATGTCCTAGAAATCTGCTCTGTATCCTCCATGGATTTGCAAATAGCACACTTAGAAGCAGAAATTAAATCCACAGCCTTTCAGCAAAGCAGGAGCAGCACGTTGCTACTGCTGCTATTCTATGAACCTCGGAGGGTAACACATCCAACATCCCCGCCCACGCTGGGAGGGATGTGTTAGCTCTCTGAATATCCCTGATTAACACAGCTTTATCCCAGCGTTTTGTATCATCTACACACACGCTGCAGCAAGGCTGGTGTAGGTTAATAATATCTTACACCGCCACAGCAGCGGTTTCAATCATCGCTAATTCGAGTGGGGCTGCAGCCAGGCAGCGCTGCCAAGGCGCGCGGGGACCACCAGGAACCCCTGCGGTTTGTGCCACAGCCAGGCCAGGAGCCAGGTCCTGCCTGGCACCTCACGGCCTCTTTAGGGATGCACCAGGGCCCCGCAGAGCCCAGCAGGTTTTTGGCAGCCTGAGACTCTGCTTTAACACACCTTGAGCACTTCTGTAACCCCTTGGTGCAGAGAGGCTGTTGTGATGTTGAATCCAGGCCTTCCCTCTTGCCTAAAAACTAAAGGGTGTGCTGGATAATAATTCTCTTTGAACAAAGGCTGTAACAGTAGTATTATACAGGTTGGTTGGCAGTGGAGTGGGTAGCACTTACTCTTTTTTACCTACACACTTTCCTCACTTACCCTCTCCCTTGCAGGACACTAACCTCCTTCATAAACACATCCTTGCTCTACAAGGGAAGCAATGTTTCGTAGTGCAGAGAAAACCCAGGCTCCTTCTTCATGCCAGGGAAATCCTTCCGCAGAGGTGAAGCTGTAGGATGCTTATCTGAATCACCAACTCTGATTTTAGAAACAGTGGCCTAGGAGGACAACAGCTGGATACAGCTCACTGCTGGCTCGGCTGCTGCCTCTCCTCCCTTGGCAGAGCCCAGTGCCTGTGGGCTGCTCTGCTGAAGCCTCCCTCCAGCTCTGCTCCAAGGGCTTTATGAATAGATACTACCATCAAAATATCCTTCTTTCTGGAGTTTTAGACGTCTCTCACTGAGTAGGAACCATGAGCATTAATTAATCACTGTATGAGGGAGATGTGCCCAGTCTGTGGCAGTGTCATTGCAGTGAGAGCTCAGCCTGGAGAGGGAGCACCTGGAACAGCCAGGTGAACCATGCCAGACCAGGGGCCTTGAGGATCTTGCTCTTTTGGGTGGGAAGAGCTTTTGGAGTTTGTGGTTGTTTTTAACAACTTTCCTTTAAGTTTCTCATACAGAAACATCACCTCCCTCTCCTCAGATCAGAAGCTGACTGTGCTGCTGGGAGGGTTGTCACAGCATGTGACTGCAGGCGTTGTTTTGTGTGGACAGACATCCCTGCGTGCAAAGTCTATTGTCCCTACTGTCTTTGCCAGCTGACAGCTTTCTGCACTGCTGTGGGAGCAGGGCAAATCCTGTGAAGCACAGGGAATGAGGGGCTGAGTGGAGAGCACAGGGAAATCAGGGGTTAAAAAGGCTCGTGAGATGCCTACAGCCCCATGTCTCCTTCTAATAAACGGCAGCACAGGCTTGGGAAGGGTTGGGAAACAACCTCTACATTCCTCTCTGGCACTGAATTAAGGAATTCTCCTGCATGCAGAAGGAGAGCTCAAACACTCTCTGTTATAGCACTGCTGCTCTTCCCACCCTCCTGCTCTGGAAAATCACTTGCATGCTGGGCACTGTGACTAGAGATTTGTTTTTCTTCAGAATGTTATTACCCATTGTTTTGTGAGTATGCTACTTCGAGAATCCTTCCTTCAGCATTAGCTGATGGCTTCTCCCTGTAGCACTGCCCATGCCTAGTGCTGCCATTTGGTATGAGCAGGAATAAGACAGAAGAAGCCATAATTTCCTTTTGAGATGGCTGCAGTGGGAGTGTGGCACAACGTACGGTCCTAGGGACGAGCATTTGGTTCACTTTGCCCAAGTCTGAGGCTTGAGCCTGTGAGCACAGTTTAACATGACGGTCCCCAGAGCACCAGCACAGTTCCCATCTCCCTTCTCTTGCTCCACAGCCTGTAGGGTGAGAGGCCAGGGCTGGCACTCCAGGGACAGGCTGTTGAGCTGTCTCTTGCTTGCACTACCCTGAGAAATTGTGATCTTCAGGTACAGGGCTGGGCAGAGAGAGCAGAGTGTGGACCTCCCTGGCTTACAGGGAACCTGGGGCCCCTCAGGCTGGACCAGAACTGTGCATAACTCCTGACATTTGGCACGTGGAATAATTTCTGCTGAACTTCTTCAAAAAGTCTGGTTGGAGGAACACAGGGGAATCAGCTATATAGAGACCCACAATCATATCTGTGTTCTGTGTTTGGGAATGGCAGGTGCTATTCCCTTCTCCTTTTGGTCTGTGATTTTGATCCACAATTTTGGTCCGTGATTTTAATTCACAATGGTCCCAACACTGCAGTGCAGAGGTTTCTCAACTCTTCCTGCTCCAAGGGAAATTCAGGACACCCCATCCCATGTCACAGGAATATTTTCTACTGGATTCAGTGGGCCAGGGATCATGAGAAGGAGCACAGACCAGAGAACGCAAATTTTAGTTCAGCAGAGACCTCACTCGTGTTTTCTGCCACTGTGAGCAGTTCAGGCTGGCTCGCCTTGGAGGGCAGCAAGCAGCTGCCACTGATGTCCCTTAAGAAAAGACATCAGCATCACTCAGAAAACTTAGGATTCATTTAGCCTTGTTAAAACCACTCTCTGCTATGCTCTACTGCAATCATTTAAAACAAAGGAGTTCATCAACACTTGAATTCTCCAGGTCTCTACATCAGTGTCTGGGAATGGGAATAAACCAGTGCTTTTTGTCTTTAAACACCAAAAGAGTGTCAGAAAAGATTAAGTGGATTTCTGCAGAGGAAAGCGCTCACGGATGCAAGTGTCGGCTGGGCTGATGCTGTTTGCCAGTATAACAAATGATCAGTGGCACCTATCCATGCCCTGAACCTACCACAGTGGAAGCTGAGCTGCTGCAGCAATGATGGGGCATTACACGCAGCAGGTGCAAAACAAGGGAGCAGAAAGGAGGGCAAAAAGCGGGCTGGTGCAGGTATGGGCATTACCCATGTTTTGGCTATTTTTAACTGCAGCACGAGAGGATTCTCTGACATTGCAATAACTGGGGGGTTAGTAGTAAGGGTAGCAATGATCAAAAAGCCTTGACTGGTCAGTGGACCAGGGGAAGTTCTACAGCCCAGCCTGAGATGTCCTTACCAGTGAAATGCCACCACACAGCAGACCATAAGCAGGGATGAGTTGCTGAGTTTCTCTGATGAATGGCTTTCCTTCAGCTACCACAAAATGCAGATATCACCACTCATGCCTGTCTTGAACACCCTGTGCCGCTTTCCCAATTCACAAAATCAGAGAAAGAAACTGGAAAAGATACCAGGAAAGGCTGCAGGGTTGACAAAACATATGGATCAGCATGTGTTTAACTCCCTCCTTCCAGCTACCTGGAAGGGTGAAGCTGGGAAGGGCTGCTTCATGTGCACTTTCCTTTGAACACCCGACCCCTGCTCAGACAGGTTCTGCCTTTCAGCCAAAACAAAATGCAGCCACTCCTATGGTGTAACACCACACAGGATTGACAAATACTTCTGTCCCTTACTGACAGAAGGCACTTTTCTGATCTTCATGCAAGGAGTGGCTGTAGTTCAACCCAGTTTCCAGTTTCTAGGGACCAGGTGCTAAAAATCACCCGACTGAAATGAGTTTTAGGCACCCAACACCTCTGAGTATTTGGGTCGAGTTGTTTCCATGTGCTGCTACAGGCTCCGTCACATTCAGGTTCAACGTGACGGCTGCAGCACCACCAGGCTGGGGGTGCCACTGGAGCAGAGCTGAGGTATTTTTCAAAGCTTGTCATGTTTTGTTCCACTCAGAGAACAAAATGGGGAATTTTAGATTTTAATTTGTCACTTTACATGCAAATTAACTGTTGTATATTTTCACAAGTGAATTCAGCCAGTATTTATAATAACAGAAATCTGCTGCTTGGATTGCTAAACGAAAATTCCCCACATTGCTTGTGCTTCCCTGCATGAGCTGTTTCATTTCAGCTTTTCTGTGCTCTCTCTTCTAGAATGCCTAAAAGATTTTGTGGGGGCAAAGAAGGACTGAGGAAAAAAACAAGAATGAGAAATAATTGTTAGGATTACTCAGCAGGATGGCTGGATGACATTTTGTCCCTGTTTTTCATGGGCAAAACCATTGCAGTGCTTAAAATTAAGCACATGCTTAAGCATTTTGTTGATCTGAAGCCAGAATACTCAAAACTGCATCTGATTAGTCCCTCCCAACCTGGTCCAAAGCCTATTAAAGCAGTTACAAAACTTTACAACGCCTAGAATGTGCTGAAGTGCCCCAACCATCAACTGAGCTCACTTGGTACAAACACAGCCTTTCCCCAGCAAGGAGAACTGATTACATTGACTCCCCTGGAAACCAGGGGATGTAAAGTTAAGTATGTTGACATTTTCTTTCAAGAGCAAAGGAACTGGAAAAATAAAGCAACCTCCAGGAAATAATGCCTTTCAGGAACCTAGAAAGACAGTACTCCTCCCTGGCCGTTCCTGTGTCCCATGCTTTCGTTACTGCTCCGTGGGCTTTGAGCCCCTTGGACAGCTTGGCATATAAAGTGCACAGAGACTGACTGCACTGTAACCTGTAATGTATTACTTATTTTTTATTTTAATTGCAAGCAGTCTCTGAAACATCGCAGAGCATATAGTGCTAGACACAGCAGAAGTAATTAAAGTGAGAGGGCCACATGCCGTCGTCAGTAAAACACCAGATGTAGGCAGCTTAGAAAAAATGTCATTGATTCAGCATCAGTGGGGCCGGGAGGAGAAGAGGCAGGATTGAGATTATCAACAACAGATCACACTTAAATCGCAGCAGCATGACTACAGCGTTTAAAGAAAAGCAGCCAAGGGATGTATTGCTGTAGAGCTGCAAGTGTCTCAAAGAGGGATGGGGCCGTCAGCTCCTCAAGGTGGTTTCAAAGGAGCAAGCCAAGCCTGAACAATCTGTTCTTCTCCTGGCTCTGCAAGGAACAACCTGGGTTGTGGTTTCCCCCATAGGAAAAATGGGATGCTTTCACATCATATTAAAAAGAGTAATAATTAACTAAAGGAGGTAGAAAAAGGATCCATGGCTGTCTGTTTGAGGTGGATGCAAAGTGATGCAGCTGCAGTTCAACTGTAGGCAAGGCCAGGGAGCTCTTCTGAGGTGAGCAAGGACACATGGTGTTGTTCAGTTTGCTTGTCCCATGCGTCCTCCAAGACAGGGCCAGGGTGAGAATGACTTCAACACATTAACATCCCCACGTCCCTGCACACCCTAATGGGGTGTCACCCTGACTCAAATGGCATTGACCACTCTGAATGTAATCAGCTACAGCAAAGGTTAATGATCATATCTACCTTTAAATAGTTTATGAAGATGTTTGATGTCTTCTAACAAGGCAGATATTGGAACTTGCTGTTCTCTCCACTGACTTGCATATCACTGATCTTTCTTCTTGAAATGATTATCCCCAGGCAACCTATAAATCTCACTTAGTCCAGCTCAAAAATGCTGGACAATGTAATGAACTGTTATGAGGCCAAAGACAGTGGACAGGGTCACCTGTTATGGGCTGGCAGCGTATGTGCTTTGGCCGTGTGCTCGGACCTGCACAGCCCTACATGCATCCCAGAGAGCCAAGGAAACAGACACCTTAAGGCAGATTTTGTAATTAAACAGCAGGCAGTAGTTCCAAGTATATCAATGTGTGATAGTCTTACATGCTAAATTCAATGGACCTCATAGCAACCTGCGTGTCTTGGGGTGACTTTATGATGTGTATCCCCTACCGCTGCTCTATGCCCAGAAATTAATTTTGTGCCTTTCTGTGCCTTTAAACTGAGCCTGAGAGGGGGGAGAGGAAAAAAACCGAGTGAACTTTTCAAAGCAGTTGCTCAAGGACGCAGACACACAGTCCTGTGTGTTCTTCTGCTGCGGCAGCGAGAAGAGCGGAGGAAGCGCCCTGCTTGCTTTTCAGCCAGCTTTCGGCTCCTTTTCTCTGGAGGGAGATGGAGAGTTGAACTTTGTTTTCCTGGAACTTTGGTTTTTCCCTTCTTCTCTTCTGGACTGTTTCAACATCAGAACACATTGGAGCATTTTCCACCACAGCCCCGGAGGTGGGCCCACGACCCAGCTCTGAGGAGGAGGAGAGAGAGCAGACCGACAGAAGGACTCTGAAATCTTCCCAGGTTTCTCTGCACAGTGAGAGGCTTTATTATTTAGCATTATTATCCTTTTCCTGTGTGTTTGTTAAATAAATGGTTTTCATCTCTTTCACTTTCCTCTGAGGAAAATTTCTTTTCCTGAACCTGGTGGGGGAGGGCTGGCTGTAACCTGCCTTCTATCAGAGGATATTTTCCTCCAAATTTGTCCAAACCGGCACACTGGGGTATAACATCACACCCTAGCATTTAGTTCAAACCTCCTGCTAACAGAAGTATCTCAAGGGCAATTCCTTCTCCATCATTTTACTTGCACTGAGCTCCTACAGGTCTATCAGAGACCCAGAAGAGAGAGATTTGAGATTTAAAGCTGCAAGTGTCCAGAGCAGGAAAAGCTTTCATCAAAGCCCCAAGTCAAAATGCATAAGGGCTTGAAAATTTTACATAGAAGAGTTTTGATCATTACAAGAGTCTGTAAGGTCCTGTGTGAAAATAAAGCAAAGATCCTCAACTATGAAGCCTCCCCCAACTTCAGGCTGAAATCAAGTGTGAGTGTGTGGGCACATTTGGGAGCAGGGACAGTCATCATGATCTTTGACAGGGAAGGCACTGTCTGGTGGGTAAGCAGTTTAGGGCCTTGGTTGTGTTTGGGTTTTGCTTCCAGCCACTGAATATCCTCATGTGGGGTATTTTTTGGCAAATAGAAAAGCTGTTAATCTCCACGTATCTGGAAACAAGCTTGTCAGCAAGTCACTTTTTACTGCAGTAAAGCTTGTTTGCATTTCCTTCCTCTGAAGGACCTCTTAGGAGAAGATCTGACCAGATCTGTTTCACAACTCCTGATCTCCGGACTTGAGCCAGGTTTGCTCTCAGAAGCTTGTACTGCTAGGTCCAAGACCTCAGCTACCTACACACTTAACCCTTTTCTCCAAGGTTAGAAGAAAACAAAGAGTTTTCACAGGTACCATTGGTCAGAAGAAATGACCCATGTTTTTATCTATTTTTGTATTTTTCACAATTATGAAATATGATTAAAACTGATAAATGCAGCTCTAGTATAACCACCAGATAAAAAGATAAAAAGCAGACTTCAGGCTCAGCTTTTTTCCCTTAATTCCTTCAAAGAAGAAGAAAAATCAAAACCAAGCAATGAAAAGGAAAAAAATCTGTGTAACATCAGCGAAGACAGGACTGAGGGAAATGGAGGCAAAGGCAAGATCCAAGGATAAAACTGGTATTTCTTCTGCCCACACACAAAGGGGTATGATGAGCTCATTTTACTTTCAGGGCTTCCCAGGAGTTTGGTAGGTTGTCCTGGAGCTTTCCATGCCATGTGGCACAGCCTGGTGTGCCCCACTCCTCACCCTGATGCTGAGGGAGGAGAAGTGCTACAGAGATCCTCTTCCTCCTCTTGGCAATGCTTCAGCAGGACCCAACTCAGTTAACAGGGAAAGATGTTTGTCCACAGCATCATTTATAATGGACCCAAAAAGAAAAACCATGGCGAGTTCTTAAACCCCAGACAGCAAACACAAATATAAATCTCCCTAGGCAAGCCAGGGTAAAATCTTGATGCACTTTACAAGCTGTAAACGCTGATTTTATTAGCCATTTATGGGCCACTTTGCACAACGCAGCTTTAATATTAAACAATAAAGCTCACAACACACTTACAAAGGAAAACAGTCTCTCATTTACTCCTGAATTGCAAGTGTGGCATCTCTTGATCACATGAAATCAGCAGAAGCAAGGTTATTCAGTTTAGGCTGCATATTTTTTGTGGTTGATGCCCCACACCAGGGGCACTGAGATGGAGGAATAATTTGGGAGCCACTGGAAACTGTAGTAGTGAACTTTCAGCAAGCACTGAGCAGCCCTGTTACCCACATCAGCATGCACACAGACTTCCAGGAAACTTGTCCTTGTGGTTATGGGTATTTATCATTTATAATCTGATACATCAGATGTCTCATGTAAGATAAGGTCTGGCTGTAGCAGGGACTGCATGCAAAATGCATGAATTTGTATGCAAAATACGTAATTTCTTTTTTTGAGCCTACAGGCAGAACGGGAAAGGGAAGTACTGCTAATGCTCTCTACAAATGGAAAACAGGCTGAGGGGATGAAGTGATTTGGCCAAGACTACACAGGAGTCAGAAAGAGAACGAACACCAGCGTCTCCCCCTCACAAAATCTCAGTGAAACATGTGCATCTCAGCACAGCCCATGCAAAGGGTGTGGCTCTGAAGGATTTCGATGGTTGGCTGGTGTGGGGAATGGTGGACCTGGTCATGTGCCACCCAAATCACAACTGTCCAGGATTTCTGGTGCAAGGAAAAGGATTTGTAATCCCACTGCACCTGCATGTACAGCTTTATCCCTCCACAGGCCCCAGTCTATTCAAGTTTGGCTTGAAGAAGGCCAAAATAAATCCAGCTGTTCCGTTTCCTTTTTTCAGCTGGCAGCCTCAGAGATGTCCATACATTTGGCCACTCTTCCAAGCCAAACCATGCCAGCCTGGTGACCAAGGCTTGTAAAAAATCTTACACCAGATGGGCCAAGTCTACCTGCATCTGGTATTTGCTAGAGACAGCTCAGACAACCAAAGTAGAGGGACAGAGATTCCCTTCCTGAAGTAAAACCAAGCTCCCAAATGAGTTTACCCCTCACACTGCTATGCACAGACATGCATTAGAAATATCCCAAAATAAGACCTGGGCCTAGCTTATCCCACTGAAGGGGAGGACAAAAGTAGCATGCTGAAGATTCGGACTGTGGAGACAATTGCGCTATACGGACAGTTTCCTTTGGGTTCTTTTAACTGCCAGAGGGCAGGGTTAGATGGGATATTGGGAAGAAATCCTTCCCTGTGAGGGTGGGGAGGCCCTGGTGCAGGTTGCCCAGAGCAGCTGTGGCTGCCCCTGGATCCCTGGAAGTGTTCAAGGCCAGGTTGGATGGGGCTTGGAGCAACCTGGGATAGTGGAAAGTGTCCCTGCCCATGGCAGGGGGTGGAACTGGATGGGCTCTAAGGTCTCTTCCAAACCAAACCATTCTGGGATTTCTGGAAAGCAGAGTGCACAGTGGTTTGTAAACTTATTTGAGATACTTTAACAAAAAATGTTCTAACCAATTAAAGTAGCTGCAACCTTAGTGAGAGAAGAAAAGCCTCAGCAGAGTATTGATCCAAGTCTTGCCAAACAAGGCAGGGAGTGAGAGGCTTTACATGGACCACCAGCTGAGTCTGGTGAGCAGCACAAGCAGAGCACACGCACCAAGCAGTGCCAAAGCTCAGCCAAGAGCAGAATTTTATCTGTTGACTCATTTAATAGGATTATTTACTAAATCACATCAATAACAATCATTATTGAAGACTTTAATGATTTTATAAGGACAGTTCTGTAAAAAATTCTACTAAAGTCCAAATAGCTTTGGAAGGGAGAACAGAAGCTCAGCAAAGTCCCAGGTTCCCTGTGGTCACCCCTGCACCCTCAACAAGTCCTCAGGTACCACTCTGCACAATCTGTAGAAGTGGCAGTCAAGACAGACGTATTTATAGGGTATATTCCTGACCAACTCTGCCCTAAGAGGTGCCTTTTGCCCAGGATGCCTCTAGAACCCTTTTACTTTCCACTCAGTTGGCTGCGTCCAGGCTGAGTTACCCACCCCACAAGGAAAATTGTCTTCCATGGCTTAGTGCCTGTTTACCTCCAGCACTCTGCAGACACGGTGCCTCATCCAAAGCCAGACAGCTGATGGCACAAGCCCCTCCATCACTTACAAACCCTCACCTTAAAGGGAGCTGTGGGGTCTGCCAGTGTGCTGTAAATACCCCCATCCTACCTCTAGCAGTCACGTCTCCCTGGCCACCCAAAACAAACAGTCCCAAATGTTCATCTTGTTCTTTTCTGATGGATTACTGGCTCAGATCAAGCCTCAGTGGCTGTGTCAGCCCCCCTCAGTGTGAGCTGCTGGCACCCAGCAGGGCCGTGTCCCCCTCGCGCGGCGTCACCGAACACTCGCTGAGCTGTGACCAGCACCAGGCAGGTTTGTGTTGTCTTTGGTGGTCAGAGAACAGAGCCTGCTGTTTTCTCAACGGAGTGAGTGTGGAAAGCAGCTTGTTTTACATGGATTAAACAATTATTGACACTGTCACAGAAAAGGGCTTTTGGGTTGTATCTGCTACAGGAATAATAGAGTGAATAGATTTTTTTTTTCCCCTGAGCTCTCAGAATTTTTAGTAAATGCTGGTTATTAAAGGGGCCTAGAAAAACACTGGGGGAATAAAATGAGGAGCATGCAATTAAAACTGTGCCATTCCTAAACGTAGCCACAAATCAGTGACGAGGGAAAGGGGAAACTTGCCATTTAAAGACAAACTGTTCCTATTCAGTTACGCCTAGAAGCTTGAAGCAGCAATTGTCAACAAGAGAATAAGCAATATTACCCTTGAAAATATAAACAAATTTTAATTACAGTTGACATTTTTGAGACTGGTGCTGAGTACTGTCATCAGATAGAAAATTGCTGTCATGTCTCTACCCGTGGGGACACGAACACTTAGTGGAAGTTACTCTAAGTGTAAACCAGGCTCCAACCTGCTTTGTACCGGCCTTGCAGTCAGGAAGGAAAACTTAAGCTGTCATAATTTGATGACAAACTCTGGCCGATTGAGCAAAACCTCTCCAGAATGTGGCGGGGATGCTAAAATCTTCCAGCAATGAGCAGAGATTGAGTCTGAGCACTCAGGGGAAGAGGCTCTCTCCAGTCTTGCTCCTCCACTCCTTCAGCACAGCCCTGGCAGCAGCAGCTCTGCAGAACAGGGCCTTCGCCCTCCAGAGACTTCTGATGCTTCTGGGGCTGGATGTGCTGCACGGAGAAGGGCAGGGTCCTGCCCTGGGAGAGGGGAGGTGGAGCTGTGCCACAGCCAAGGGAAGCGGCATCACAGGGCAGCTCTGCCTCTCCTGCCCTGGCAAAACCTCAGGGTGGCACGAGCAGGGCTTCCCCTCCCTGCAGATACACGGAATTCACTCTCTGCATTTCCAGTATTGGACAGCAAGATTTTAGTGAGGAGTGAGAAGCAGCTGTAACATTTAAAGCATCAGATCTGCTTTCTAGAAATGGTGATTTCCAGGCACCTGCCTTCCAGGGCAAACACTGACTTCTCCATGGATTGCCAGGCCTGTGGCCCACTTTTGTTTGCCTTTGGATGACATCTGCTCAATCCAGATGTTCAGAGCTGGGCTGTACCAGGACTCTGAGCCAGCACTTCCCACTGCTTAGAGCAAACCTCCCACCTAACACAGGCCTCACAGAAAATCAAACCCTGAGTTCTCTGAGTTTGGCAACCAAGAAAAGCAACTGAAGTTTTGCTAAGGAAGCTGCCGGCCTCTCTTCAGAGGCAGAGCTGGAAGCAGCTCCTTCCTGCCAGGGTGTGATGGCAATTCCCATCCCCAGCGCTCACAAGCTGCTGTATGGAGAGCAAAGGCAGCTCTGAAGGAAGAGGCAGCACAAGACAGTGACACATGAAAACAAGGCCAAAGTGCAGATTTCAGTGTCTGAAGTAAGGACTGATTCCAGCCCTCTCTTCCTCCGTTCTGTCCAGCTCCCTGAAAGCCTGAAAGAGGGTAATAATGGGGGAAAAGGGATCCCAACCTAGTGTTTTACAAAGACAACATTGAAATTTTTGTGAGCTGACCAACAGAACTATCCATTGAGACAGAGGCTGGGAAATACCAAATTTCTTCTCCTAAAAGAAGATGGGTCTGGAAGGGACATTTCTTATCTAATGATGGAAGGAAGTGAAACAAAGCAGCAGCATCTCCCTTCCTTCTAAAACCAGCACAAAAGATGTAAGGGGCTTTGATATTGATAATAGCCTAAAAGAAATGCATGCTGTCAGTGAGCTCATCCTTGTGACCCATGAGGCAGTTCTCCTGCCTTTCAGCTCTGTCTCTGGGCAGTGTCCCCAAGATCTAACACAAAGTAATTGTCAGTACATTGTGACTTTGACTGGAAATCCCAGTGCTGAGAAAGGAACCTTCTGGGCTTTGATGTAGAGATTTTGGCAGCATCTGTGGCTCCCCATCTCAGAACACACTCATTTGATGTATTGTTGAGTAGAGGTATTTGTTATCTTCTCAGAGAACATGCATGTAGCTTGGTAAAGCTATTTCCTGACTGCCTTCTAAGACAGATAGTACAAGGGTTGTTTCTGAGGCATCAGTTCATCTGATACAGAGAACAAGGCTGGAGACAAATGTAGAGACCTCCAAAGTGTTGGCATGACATGTCACTTTGAGGTCCCTTTTGGTTCCTTCCAGGCACACTGTGGCAGAAAGCAGGTTCCCTTCATGCAAACAACAATGTCATTTTTGTCTAGCACGTAAAGGGGTTGAGGAGACAGTCTCTCCTGGATCAGGAATATGGACTGACAGCAGCAGGAAAGCTCCCTCCAGGACCCACACCCTGCCTGTCAGTACAGGCTGGTCCATGTCTGTGGTGGGATGGACTCGTTCCCACCACCAGTACCCCCCCCACACTCTCCAATCTAGCCAGTACAGCATGAACCTGATGATTTTTCTGCCAGCATTCGCCTGCAATAGGTTTTTCTCAGCATCTGCCAGGCTCCCCCTTCGCTGTGCGAGGAAAGAGCTACACTTGACTGTTCTTCTGTAACCTCAGGAAGCTGAGCCTCTCTAAAGCTGTTTTGGGACACTGCCATGAGCCTCTTAGGAATATTAAGGCACCGTGGTGAGCAGCACATGACGCTGCAGCAAGGCTGTACCACTGCCAGTGCTGGGTGGAAGGTCCTTTCCACAGTGTCCCTGCATTTTTATCTGTGCCAGAGAGACACCAGTAGCTCTTCCAGTAACTTTTACAGACACTGTACTGAATGCCTTAGGGAAAACCAAGCTTAAGGGCATTTCTCCAGAACAGGGAAGGGTACCAACACACCTGGCCAGGTCCTGGAGCAACCAGCACACCTTCAGTGCTGGACCCCTCTTTGTTGCTGGGGCTCTAACCTAATGCTTTTATGTAGGATTGCTGTGAGGTTTTAATTCCCTGGCTCATCCCTTTATCTCTTTTGAATTATCCTAGCAAGTCTCTAATCTGTTACAATTTCTTTTTTTATTTCCCAGGATCCAATCTACGAAGTTCCCCCTCACCCCCAGAGCTGCCATTAGCTGGTGTAAGGTTTTGCTGGAGTTTAGTTGTTGTTCTTCCTATGAAGCTTTAGAAATGCCCTTCTCTCTTCTGTAGCTTTTTAAATATTTGTACCACCCTGGTATCTCTACCTTGCCTTGCCATGTAAGAATGAGATATAAATGAGCATCAAAGAATGATATAAATGAGAGGTCTAAGTTATTTTGTGAATGCTGTTTAACAGTTTAACCACACAGGTATGTTTATAGCTACATCCATTACACAAGAGGAAACAGGTCCTAGGAAAGTGTGGTACCCCCTTGTTGCAAGGGCAGCTTGCAGCCATCACCGGAATGGACATCAAAATGTCCTTTCCCAGGAAATTATGCAGTCACCTATGTCCACAATTTGAACAATTCCTGTTTGCAGCAGACCAGGGCTGCCCTACCTGGCATGCCAGTACACCCAAAGAAATCAGCCTGGCCTTGCCAGGAGAAAGACACCTCTCACAAACGTACAAAGAGAGTTGAACATGTTTAACATCTTGCTGGATCAGCCTCCTAAAGTGTTTGAAACAATGGAAGAGGAAAGCATGTGTTCCTTTCAACACAATCTGTGCCTTATAATCAAGTCTAAATGCTCACAATCCGCTCGGATCCTAATGAGAAGAATGACATAAATGGCAGAATGTTCTGCTCTTTCTACAGGTTTACAAAAATGAAATTAAGCATTGGCTTTCTATTACAAAACAATAGGCAAATTGAAGACCAATTATGCAAACCCATCAGAGAACCTGGTGAACTGTGGAGAATTTTGCATTTCTGAGGCGGAACGACTTTTTAGATGAAAAAAACCCTCTACTCCAAGAAATTGAGAACATCTGTGCCATCAAAGAAAGAATGCAGTGAATAATTGGACAATCATAGACAGGCAGCCATTTGAATATGAAGCCATTTCTAATGTGGCAGTGGAAGGGAAATTACAGAATGCCAGTGCTGCCTGGCTGTCACTCGCCCGTGCCGCTCCCTTTGTGCCTATTACGGCGTGTGGTGTGCTCACTTCAGAGGAGCCTGCAGGGTCGGCAGCGGGGTCTCCAGGGTTATCTGCTTCCATTATTTTGCACATCAGACACATAATGAAAAAGGAGCAGGCAGAGAAGTGCTTGAGCATTTACTTTCTCCAGCATCCGAGTTTAAGTACACCTTTAACCCCCTGACAGACAGCCCAACCTGCAGCCTCCCCCGGACAGCTGACTCGCAGCATGCAGCAAATATTCTCCCTCTGTCAGCTGACAAACTTTGGTGACCTCTTGCCTCAAGCATTATTATCCTCCTTGTTTCCAGCAGGCAAATCCCACATGGAAGGGGAGGCACATGGAGCCACCTGGCAGCCTGCAACCCTGCTGACTCCCAACCTCTCTGCAGGAGTGAGCTACAGAAACCCTTCCTGGCTCCAGCCGGTGGCATCAAACCGTGGCTGGACATCTCCAAAACGTGGGTAAAGGCCCAGAGGATCTGAGCAACACACAGCCAGGGTTCATCTCCAACTCCAGCAGCTAAAAGGACTTGTCCCCAGGCAGAGGAGGCTGAGCTGGGCACACACTGTTCCCAGGAACACACCTCTGCACCAGCCCCACGCTGCTCCTCAGCAGGACCACTCTTGTTGCCGCATGCTGTGGAATTGCAGCGTGAGGGGAAAATGCTTTAGGATATCTTCCAGGACAACATAGGAAAAATAAAAGTGATCAGCATAGTTGTGATTTCATGGCTAGTTGCACAGATATTCATGTGTTACTTTGCACAGTCAGTCTAATAACCAGCTTTCAGAAGGACAGACAGCGTAATGAATGGGTTGTAAAACATGCTCATAAAAACATTATAGCATGTCTTGGAGCATTTGTTAGCTGTTTGTGATTTACTGGGTCCCCTGTTTTACATTTTCTTATAACTTGCACATTTCCTCTGAAAAATAAGCTTTCAATGTGCATGCAATTTATTTTAATTTCCCTCCCCCCTCACAAGATGATAAAACTTTTACAGCCATGCAAGAATGGCAATATTGTAGTCACGAGGTTCATTATACAGTAATTAATACATGTTAATATCCTGTAAATATTATGTTATAATGGCTTTAAGTAAATACATACTGTACATTTGCAGTACCTATTAAGTCAGCGCCACTTAAAATGAAATGTGACTAATTAATCTGTTTAAAAAGTCTAATGTCAACTTGGATATTCTTTAAAAATTACAGTAGTGTTGCAAGCCTGAGCGGTGATTCAGTCAGCATTTAATTATGGAACTTTGACATTAATGGTTACTTTCCTGGTTTATTTAACTGGATTGGACACATGGGCCAGCATTAAAGGAATGAGAAGGGTAGAAGGAAGGTCTCATTGTTATAAGAAGCTAAAATCCCAAATAATACATCCCATTACCATTAGGTTGAGTGGCTGCAAACTTGCCCATGGATTATCATGGCAGCCTCCCCTTGCAATGGGCCTGGCAGCCCTGGTACCCTGCTCCACACAAGAGTGCAGCCCCAGAAATGCTGCCTTCAGAAGGAACTGGTGGGACTCCACCATGGTTTTGTCCATTTGAGGCATCATATCACTTTATTAAGGGATGGTGCCTGGTGCATGCAGCCACACAGTAGCAGCAGCAGAGGCTTTGTTCTCTGCTCAGCCATGGCCTCAGACACTGCCTTTGTCCTGCACTGAGTTTTCCTTCTCCTCATGGAAGGCACCCCCTCCCAGGCCTATCACCTTTTAACAATTTCAGTAACTCCCCACTGTCCTGAATGTGCAAAGGAAAAAAAAAATCCCCCAATTGCTGCAGCCATGAGGCACAAATGCAAGACAAGGTGTCCCATGCGGAACAAGGGGCCCAGGAAGGGTCAGCTTTTCTTTTGCCTATGCACTCAGCAAGAAGAGATGAGACAGAAGGCAAAATCTTTTCCAATGGATCTCATAGGTATTCATTTTCTATAGAAGTCTTCATCTCAGGATGCATGTGTCTATAGAATGCCCATCAAATTAGACCTGCTGCTTTACTGTAGGGTGTGTGGAGGAGTCTATCTCCAGCTTTATAGGTGCCAAAAAATAAATAAAATGCAGCTCTGTGAATTGCAGCCTTGATCGTTCCCAAGAGGTGGGGTGCAGGCATTTCAGAGACACACACTAAATCTGAAACAGAGCAAGAGAGCAGCCCAGTTCACCCAAACCCCTTACCAATACCCACAGCCCCAAACAAATCAATGCTCTCCAAAGGTAATTCCAATGAACCATAATTAAGCAAACAGAGTTCCACCAGAAACAAAGGCAGTTTAGGAAGCTTCTCTTCCATTAATGGAAATTGTTAAAAAGTCCTTCTTCCAGATATTCAGATATATTGCCAGGAGCATGAATGCAAGAAGTCTTGGACTCTTTCCACTTTTCCATGATCAGTTTCTTTGGGTTTTTACCATCAAACTAAGCTGAATAAGCTTTCTTTTCAGGGCAATTCTCTAGTCTGTGCTGGAGGTAACAGTTTGGGAGAACCATTTTACAGGGTAACTCCATCCCCATCACCCAGCAGGGTGGCAGCTGGAATTGATGTCCTCCTTGGGTGCTTGGGGAAGCACAGCCAAGACAGGACTCCAAATGCTGGGAGGCATTTTAAGATTATGGAGATAAATGACAAGAGCTCAAGAAAGGCCAAAAATGTGTGTGTAAACAAAGAATGTTGGTCTAGAGGCTGTGGTCTGGTGAAGCAATGCTGAACTAGACCCAAGACAAGAAAGTGAGGTTTCAGATATATTTTCCTTCCCTTTCCCCTGAGGGCAGCAGCCACTGTCTGGTCTTCAGTGAATCAGGGCAATGTGAGGCTATCCCAGGTTGTTTCCACCTGACAGAGCCCAAAGTGCCAGCTGGAAAGCTGGGTGTCATCTGGCTGTACTACCTTCTGGCAAACCCTTTCCCCAGGCAATTACCCATCAAAAGAGATCACTTCAGGTGTGAAGCAGAGCCTCTGGCTTTGTGGCTGCGCTGCAGTGACAAAGTGGCTGGGATAGCTCTGAAACCTGGGTCCTCTGTATAACAGAAGCCCCTGAAATCTTGCATTTTATGTAATGCTGCAGCATTGGCTTTAGAAATAGGGAGAACAGCAGCATTCCATGGCATGCTGCAAACACGAGAGCATGGATAAATAGAGCACCAAGGAGGCAGAGGTAGTGGCTGGAGGTGGGAGATTTGCATCCCAGGCTGGGATCTCCCATAGCTTTCCTCAAAGGTAAATCACTTAACCCTGTGCCTCAGTCTCCCTACTACTAAATCACTGTTCATGTTTGGTTACCTCCTAAGTCACCTCTGGGCTTATCTAATTAACATTCACAAGACCTCCAGAGATAGAGCACTTTCATAACTGCATTGTATGTCTTGTAATCTCTTGATGTTCCCATGCAGAAGAGATGCCACAGAGCATGGGAACACCCTGGGCAAGCCCTGACCTGCTCTTCACTTCCAAGAGCTCTTTTCTCAGTGACCCCTTTTTTAGCAGCACAGTCACCTTGGCCTCTCATGAGTGGGAGTGATGTGCAGCATCCCTACCACCAGCTTCCATGAGCCATGGAAACCTGCTGTTATGACCAAGAGAAGCAACCAGCACTATTATTTGGATCATTTGCTGAGGTTTGTAACCTAGAATTAATTTTCACATTGAGTCCAAATGCTGCCTATTTCACACATATCTGGGTAGCAGACAAGAGCCCTTTTAGCAACAGAAGCAAACAAAGCTACAATCAAGCAGCCCAAGGTACAAACCTTTAATAGTTCAGTAATCAGTAATAATCAACCCTTCTCTTTATGTTCAGGGAAATCTAATAGAACCCAGCTACTCTACAGTGAATACATTTTCATTTACAAGACTAAACGCAAGCATACGTTATCTACTTAATTAAAATCTAAATTCTCTAACTAACCATTTGTTGTTTCTCCTGGGTGCACATTACATACATTACTGGTGTTTTCCTGAAATCTATTGCTAATGGATTAAAATAACTCGATGAAATTTTACTTGCCACATGAGGTTATGAAAGACCACAAAATGCTCTGGTACTGTGCACGTAGGGAACTCCTCCCCACCCAGGACTGCAGTTCCCATTTCTCTGCGCTAGGAACCCCAATCCTTCCCCCATGTTCCTCTCTGGGGACAGGGAAAATGTGACTCTCCCAAACACCAGTGCAACTGCTCAGTCTGGAAACTCATCTCATTAGCACTTGGTCAGGAATGGTTTTGGGAACACTGTCAAAGTACAGACCTGGTGGGATCAGAGTGAGGGGGCATCATTAACCATACAAAGGGTGAGATTTGAGGTCCTGAATGTACAACTCTACTGCCAGGTTTGACAGACATGACACTGAGACCTGAACCCTCTGAAACACCAGCTGGGAGCCCGGCAGAACCTGCCAGCACATCTCTAATGGCACCAGACTCTCATCTTCAGGAGCAGAAATGCTCACAAGTGTTCAGTCTCCCTGGAAGAGGGAGCGCCTTTGAGTATGGGAGTCTCTCTGTACATCTGCCAGATTTTGGGAAGAAAAGACAGTAGAAATTAATTAACTGCCATTGTTTAATTAGAAAGTTGTCCTTGGTAGTTTCCCTTTCTCTGAGCCAATTCTGTTCTTAAAATCTTTCTGCACAGGACCATGTGGCTGTGCTGAGTTGGTTGGTTGTGTGTTGGTGGCACATGGTCCTCGTGACCCTCAGTTCCTGTGTCTGCACTCCCAGGGCCACAAGAGGCTCCTCAGTACTTCAGGACTACATTTTCTCCAGAAAGCTCAAACATATCCTATATTCAAATTAATGTCATTGCTTCCCTGGTGGTGAAACATTGATCTCCTTGCATTTTCATGCCTCTTTACCAGGGGACCATCCACCCTCTGAGGAGGCACAGCTGGCCCCTTCTCTGACAAAAGGCCAATTATATGTCCAAATTATGAACATCTTCAAAGGGTCACAGTCTTTACCACTGGTGCTAAACCTGGCTCATTTGCTGGCTCTCTAGTTACATCTCCTTTGCATAGGTGTCAAACACCATTAGCTGGTTTAAGTGTCATGAAGAATCTCCTCCATAGAAAAGTAGGGAGGGGGAGAAGAGGGGTGGAGGTGAGGCATTATCAAATTAAGACTGATGGCTACTGCTCATGAATGAAAGGAACCTCCCTACAGCCTCACATCATTGCTGCAAATCACATTATTTAGAGAGATGCCACCAGGAATTCTGCTTTGCTTCCAGCAGACGCAGAGTAAAAGGGCACCTTCTCAAAGCCATTCAGGCTATTCTGTGTTATAATTAAAAACAATTTCTATCCTCAATAGGGTTTGATTCAGGTAACTCATTACCCCCGAGAGCCATTTGTGAGACTAAATTGAGAATGCAAATTAATGTCAGCTTTAACAATAATGCTTCTTTTCTTCCTGCTTTCTGCCTCTTTTGCTAGCTTCCATTTTTGGAAGCTTTCTTTGATATCAAGCAGGTGCCTAGAGCAGAGTTGCCAGGGGACAAAGAGGATTTTGTACCTCTCTTATTAGATGCTCTTTTGTGCTTAATTGCTGCGGTCCTGGCACGCCAGGCAGTGCCAGTGCTACACCTGCAGTCAGAAGCACAGAGCTACCTGCCTCTCCCCAGCTGCAGCCCTGGGCCAGGGCTTTCTCCATCAGCTGAGAGAGAGCAGTTCTTGCTGTGCTTACAGGCAGGAATTCCCCAAACCCCTCTTCACAGTCCTCCCGCAAGGGGCAATTGCTCAGGTTTTTACTGTAACACGAGCTGGAACATCCGTGTGTCCTCTGCAGGGAAACCAAAGCTCTCCAACCACGGACATTGCTCTGACTCCACCTGCACTTGTCATGGTTCTCTCTAACTTGCTATCCTCTTGTTTGATCATGTGATTATATTAGAATTGTTTTGCATGCTCTTCTCTAACTCCTGGCTTGTATCCAGTCTAGTGGTGCCTCAAATCCAGCCCAGCCAAAGGATACTGGCTATTCTTCACAAAGGAGAGAGCAGCAAATATGAGAACTGAAAAGTTTTGCTGCTGTTCCTTGCTTAGACAACATGTGACCACAGTAGCAGTGTGGAGTGACACGAGGTTTTGGCCTGGATTAAAGGGCAGGAGTGTGTGCACTGGGCTGCTGCACTGATCAAGCATGGCTTACCCATAAACTCACACCAAAAGGGGAGTAAGAGTCCTCTGTGCCTCCCATCAAACACCCACAAAAGGCCAAACAGGTAAAGCTGACCAAATAATTATTGCTAAAAACTGAAGTAAGCCAGAAACCCTGGCCCCAGGGGATGGCTGGAATGCAGAGCAAGTTGCTGCTGCTGGTCCCTGCTGGTGGCTGTAGCAAAAAATGCAAAGCTGTTATTTATTGTCCTTTATTCCTGTAGCATTTGATGTCTTTAATGTGGTCTTCACACAGGAGTGTGATGAAGTGCTCTTACTTCCATTTCACATACGAGGAAAGAGAGACCCAGTCTCCTATTCTCAAAAGGCACTTGAGCTCCTAATGCCCTTGGAAATCAGCTGTAGTGGAGCTCTGCAATACCTGGGAAAAACACACATGCTCAGGGGGCTCATGCAGGCTTGCAATACTACCAGCTGCACAGTGACACCTCCAGAGCCCTGAGATGTGCTGGATGAATGCCCTGGGGGCCGTGTCTGCCCAGGAGAGAGCAGCTCTCAGGGGCTGGTCTCTGCTGCTGTGGCATCCCCAGGCACAGCTCGCCCTTTCCAGGGAGCCAGTCACTCCAGACGAGGATGTCCTGCTGAGGAAAAGCTGCATCTCAAGCACAGAGAGCATCAGCAAACTCAGAGCACTGAGGATGGGGGATATGGTTTGGAGCCCTTCTTTCTCCACGGCATAGCCTTAGGACAGATCCAAGGGATTATTCCTGTTCTGCAGCAAGTGGAAGTATTTTGAAGGTCCTCTGACTCATACAGGGGAATCCCAGCTCTGCTCCTGACTTTTCAGTGGCCTTCAACAAATTATTCTTCATCTTAAGGTGTCCCCATCTGGAAGAGTCAGTTACTGGTGCTGGCCTCAGATTTGATGGATTAACTTGTTACTAATTCCACCGTGTTCGACAAGTCCAGAGCATTCCTTACTAATCAGCAGAAACTTATTAATTCTCATTATGGCTGCTTCTCATGTCCTTTCTCATAAAGCTCACTGGGAGATACAATAGTTCTCTAGAACACAGGCAGAGTCCGTTGGAAAAATCAGCAGGAAAAAACAATCAACCCATTTCTTTACAAAAATAACTTCATATCACTATGGGAATTTGCCTCACATTAGATTTCCAGAGGAATTTTCCACTCACTCAATTTCTTAGCTTTTTCCCCACAGAGAAACTGCCTTTTAAACCCACATTTTCTGGGTAATTGGACTGAAAATGGGTTTTTCATGGCAGAGAATGGAGCTGTCTCCTCATGGTTGCCAGCCCACACCCCAGAGGCTCTTCACTTTGTCCCCTGAACATGAAGTTGACACCAGTATTCCCAGTAGGTTGCCAGATGCAAACATCAGTGCTTCCCTCTCAGGACAGTGCCAAACAGGATCCCACATGGCAGAATTCCTCAGGAAACCCCTTCCTGCAGAGCACCACAGCTGCTTGTGTTTGGGGTTCAGGGAAGCATCTCCCACTTGTGGAGGTTGCTCACCACAGCCATGGAACATCCCGTGTGTAAAGTGGCAAAGCAATCCCAGGATGGAAGCTGTACATCCAAGTCCAAATGACTCCAAAGAGAGGCAATCTCCTTGCAGTGGCATTTGCAGGATGCAGGTGGTGACCTTCACACTGAGGGAGCTCCCACCCCACCTCTGATGGATGCAAGCTCTGCTACCTCTCTGGGCCCCCTTTCCCACAAACAGGAGCAAGGGGGGAAGGAGGTTGTTCAATTTTTTTTTTTTTCTGGGGGAGGGGAAGAGGCTAATTACTTGGTTATAAGCCTGGCTGACATTTTGACCTTGAGCTGCTTGGAGCAGCTACATCTCTTGCTATGCATATTCATGATAGCCATCATCCTTGCTGACACACCAGTCACCTTTGGAGCTAAAACAATGAACCACAACAACTTGTGATAGCAAGGGCTCCCACCCCTGCCTGCTGAGGCACCACGACAAGCACTCACAAAGCCAAGAAGGCACCTGTCCATACTAGAGAGGGAGTTTTTAGTTTGACCCTCCAAAATAAAAAATGTAAGCAAGACAACAACCCCACACATTTCTTCTTGATCTTCCAGTGGAAAAAAAAAACCCTGAAAATTGTATTCTTGGTAAAACAAAGTGTTCATTTGGAGGAATACTGTAGTTCTTTAATGCCTCAAAAAAAAAGCACAAGAACTCAAAAAATTATTGATAGAAAAATCTGATGTTTCCCTTCTATTAATTAGTTTCCCCTCTGCATGCAAATTGACCTACCAAATTCACCTCAGTCTGAATCCACTGATAGGAAGAAGTTTCTTCCTTTTTGCACAAAGCTATTACTGAAAATTAATTTTGATTTGGAGTCCAAGTCCTTGGGCAAAGCAGTAAGCCCAAATCTCAAAAAGAGGGAACAACCAAAATCTCTATTTGCTTGAGAACAATAAAATCTTAACAAGTCTCCTGATGGTATCACACATCAAAATCTGTCAGAAATTGCTTCCTGAAAGAAAAGATTACTCAATTTATCAAATAACTTGTAAATTCATATGTCTGGCATGAGCAAGACTCAAGGGAGTTGCATGAATTTTAACAAAGGACTCTGGCTCCTCCCTGCCCATTTCACTTGAATGAAATAAATGTCAAGAGAAAGTGGCCTGAAATGTCTTTTGGAATAAGATGGGATTCCCCATGATGAACGGAGGGGGACTGGCCAGATTTGGTCCCTAAGGCAGTTTGGCATGACAGTGGCAGGAGCTTTGGCCTGTGGAGCTGCTGCCTGGAGCAGCACAGCCCCTGGAAGGCTTCCTTGCACCCTCCTATACCTCTGTCCTCTCTCCTATATGATACATGCATCCGTACTCCTCATCCTTCCCTAACCCTTACTCTGCTGCTTCCACACCTGTACTGCTCACATTCCCAGTATGCCCTCCCCCTTACCAGCATCCCTGCTCCAAACGCAAGGACCCTGCAGGTCATGGAAGACGCTGGATGGATGGGATCTAATCCCAGAATGTCCTTTCCAGCAGGCAGATGCTCCCTCCCCAAAGAGTGCACAACAAAACTGGGAACACCCTTCAGAAGTGGAAGTGTTCTGGGCCAGACTGGATGCGGCTGGTCCAGTGGAAGGTGACCGTGCCCAAGGCAGGGCATGGAAGCAGATGAGCTTCAGTGTCCCTTTCCCACCCAAAGCAGTCTGAGATTCTGTGATATTTCCCTATAATCTCAGCAATCTGCTGCCACACCTGACACCCAGCACTGAGAGTGAGGGATGGGGTGGCTGATGGGGCAGGAGGAGAGCCCAGCCTGGGCAAATGCCTGGTCTTGCTGCCTCCAGACAGTGCAGAGTGCTGCTGTTTTGAGAGCTGCCAGGAGGTGGATTCTCCCCAAAATGCCAGCCATTACCAAATCCCCTTCCCACGCCTGGGTGGGCTGTTTTCAGTCACAGACTCACTGTAGCAGCAGTGTTTTGCCTGCAGCTCAATACACAGGCATGCCAATCGTGCGTCTGAAGAGACATTTTAGTTGTGAGCGGTAGTCTTTCTTAGCTGAAAGCACACCAGTGCACCCATAAAAGCAGTATAATCTCAGGAGCAGAGGGAATGCTGCTAGAAGGATTGGTTTGAGCCAGGCTGATTCCTACTGTATTTTCTCAGGAAAAATCTCCAGGACAACTGTGCAAGAACCAGAACCACTTATCTGGCTGCTGGGCTCAGCCTGGCTCTCACCAGGGGTCTTCTGGGTCCCCTCCACTCTCACAAGCACTTCTCTGACTGTTCAGTGCTGCCTAAGCCCCAGGGGGCTGCGTCCGGCCATGTCATTAGATCCACCATCTGACCATATGTCCATTCTCTTTTAAAGCACAGCCTTGGGAACCCAAGGCCTGAATTCAGTTCTGGTCCTGAGACAATCTCTCTACATAACCTTGGGCAGGAGATTAGATATCAGTGAACTCCAGTTCACATTCTGCAAAATGGGAGCACACTGCTTTATCTGTTCAGAATGTTAGTTAGCTCAGTGACCCAGACACTAGACAGATGGACATACACTGACTGGGGACCCTCAAAATGTCACTGCCATACACGTGAACATTATTCTTTGGGAGCATCAAATGGATATTACAGTACTTGCCTGTAGATTTACGATTTCTGTCTTCACAAAAGCAAGCAGAAAGACCATCAGACCATCCTGCCTGGCTAATACATCTAAGAAAACCCATTAAGTCATCCTTGCAATCTAAACCCATGGGGACAGGCTGACAGCCCAGTGCTGCTGCTTCCTGTGCTGTCTACACCTCCTGAGCCATCCTCTCCCCTGCAGAACCATTGCAAGAACACCAGTATTAGCTCTGGTCACCTGGCAACGTCAGCAGGTCTTTGGGGAGTGTGCAGCCTGCCTGCCATGTAGAGCTCTGGCCTGCAGGATCTGCTAATCCACCCGTGCTGGCCAGGAGAGTGTGAGAGAAGCTTGCCCATGGGGAAGGGAAGGCACTGCAGCCCCAGAGGCTGAGTCCTTTGAGCGTGGCTGAACCATTTCAGCCTCCTTTAGAGCAGTTACATGCATGAACGCTAGAAACTGGGAAAGCTCAGAACTGTAAGGCAGGGTGAGTAGGGGAGGAGAAAAATGAAAGCTTTTGTCCACAGCAGAAGCGCCATGCTCTGTCAGACAAGGTTCCATTCCACAAGACTGTGAAATAACAATAACACTCCTGCTTACGCCATACATTTTCATGCTGCTGTGCCCAGAGAACTTTACTTCTGTGAGAAGCTGTGAGTTTCACCCAATGGCATTTGGAACTAGTAATGCCCATTTCAGGCTAGACAGATGGGGTACGAGGACCCCTCAAAATGAGCTGGGAAAGCCACAGGACTCAGACAGCCTAGGCAGAGTCCATCTGCAGGAGCTCACACATGACTCCACTGAATACACCACTCACTCCAAGATGAGAATCTGAATCAGAACTGCATTTTCCCCAGCTGATAACATTTGGATGGGAGCACAAACAGCTCAAGTCACTAAAAGCCTGAAACAAACATCCTTGATCCTGTGGTGGAGAAAGTATTTTTGTTCTTCAGCATCTGGGATGGCTCGGGAGCACTGGTGGGGAACCAAAGCCCCTAAGTCTAGACAAGGGAAATAAATCTACAGCTTGTCAAGATAAAGAAAAAAGGTGTATTTGTTTTCTGAATTAATAAAGTTCAGTTTAATCTCTGTTCCACTAGGCTGCAATTCCACAGAGTGTGGTGAATTCCTGCAATGGGAGCAGAGGGTATCCTGCAGGCCCCAAAGCTGTACTTTTGCATGAATTAACAAAAACTCAGTGTTCTGTGCAAATCTCATCTGACTGTAAGCTGAGCTTCCTAATAGAGAAACCACTTTTTTCTTCAATTAGAGAACCTTCAGAATTCAGCTCTTGAGCCTTCATTCTGAATGACAATATGCCCCATTTCCATCATAAATCTAGCCTGGGTGCCACACTGTCTCTGCTCTACATTAAACCATGGGCTGCGGTGATGAGGGGAGTGGGATGGCCTTAGAAGCATTGGGTTTCAACATTACCAACACTCAAGGTTTGTCCCAGCTTTCTGCCCACATGCAGCTCTAAATCTTCTTTGATCAACCACGCACACCCAAGTCATGCCAATTCTCCCACCCCCAGCTTCTCCTTCTCCCAAGTACTGTGCACTGGAAGCACAAACATTCCCAGCTACAGATGAAGAACCTACTCACTGAGCTCACCTGAAGATATTTATTTTGACCTAATTTGTACCTTGCAGGAGGCAGTGTGATGTCACCCCCCTGCATACAGCTCCTGGACTACACCACACATCCTCCAGAGCAGCAGCACTGGCAACAGTAAACAATAACAAACAGTGATTTCAGCATTCTGCAGGATCTACGTGCATTTTAGATGCTCCTATTGCTAGAAAATGCGGTCATTAGTTTGAGCACTCTTCTGGGGTTTGGAGAAAAAAGGCTGGTAAAGAAAATGTACCATCACCTGCAAGCTGAGCAACCTACATGGATTTGTTCCTTCTCTTCCTACTCATCCCAGCCCTACACTAGAAAAGCAGTCTAGGGTAAAATTGGGAGAGCAGGATACTTGGGAGAGAGAAGCAGAGACGAGGGGTTACTGTCCTCTCCCAAGGATGAAGGAAAGCTTTCTACTATACCCAGGAAAGGGCAGGAGCGAAGGACTGGTCTCAGGCCGTGTATGAGGTGGGAGTACTGAAGGGAAATGGTTCTGAAAGCAGAAAGGTTTGTGTGCTTAAAAAATTGTGAAACTCATTACTTTTGTTCATGTGCTCCCTGAGTGGCATTACTGTGCATTATGCTCTGTAAAGAATGAGGTGCTCTTCTGCTGTGCTTCACACTGGCTATTGAGAGATATTCCAGGCTGGCAAGTCCTTGTATGAAGCTATTTTAGTTTTCTTCAGAGAAAAGCAATGCCTTTTCAACAAATAGAGAAAAAAAAGAGAGAGAGAGAGTTCTCTTTTCTTTCTGCCATTGTTGCTAGCAATGACGAGGCTGCTCCAGGATGGATCCACAGGCACTATACACAGATCAGGTCATTGCCTTCAAAGCCTAACTAGTTTATGCCAGTTTGGGATTTGGCCCTGTGTATTCAAGCCCACTTCAGCTCTCTCCACATTCTCACTTGCTATTAACTCTGCTGAGCTGTGGCCCCATATCACTGTTTCCTCTGATTTTTCTTGATACTTCCTCTCTCTGACCTCTTTTGGAAGAGCTGGTAACAGCTTGCCTCCTTGAAAGTCGATTGTTTCCTTCACATCAAGTGAGAAGCAAGGTCAAGATCCAGCTGCTACCAACTGATAGCTTTAAAACAATAGCTTTTGGTGGAGACCAAACTAATCTACTCTGAGCTCTTTTTTGGAGAGAGGTGTGAGGAGTGGATTGAGAATGGGTCTTTACACCTCCTGCTCAGAGCAGGCAGCCTGCTTTGATGACAAACCAGGGCAAATAAAGTGCTGATAGAAGAAATCACAGGGCTGATCACAGAGAGAACACAGGCAATGTGTTGGTTCCCACAAGAATGGAGCCAAGAAAACATTTCTCCAGAGACTAAATCCTTCACTTTTGCAAGAAAAAAAACACTTAAAAATCTACGTATGACACAAGCATTGTCCCAACACTGTATTTTGTTACTTTGCTACTGAGAAAGGCTGGTAAGGCTGAGAGACCCAGAGATGGGCTGCACAGAGCCCTACACATTTCTGGTTTCCAACACAATGGAGATAGAGGTGGACAAAGTGGATTAAAACACATATTAGCCTATGATGTGACCGAATTCCATTTTCAGGGACTTAGCCAGGTAATTATGCTTTAACAGAAGTACAAACAAACCCAAACAAATGAAAAACCCAGGAGAAACCCCCTGGAACAGGAGCAGCTCAGCAGAGCCATGGTCAGAACCTAGAAGCCATCACGCTGCTGAGGGCCAGCCCAGACTGCTTTCTCAAACCAGTTTGCCCAGCAGGCACAAGCCACCATGTGCCTGGCAAGAGCTCCTCAGGAAGCACCCACATGACCTTCATAGTGCCAGAACACATTTCACACCTTGGGCTGCTTGTTTGCCCTTCACTGCTCCCCACTGAACCTATTCCTGCACCACCCTCCCAGCAGCTGCAGCTTGTGTGGGTTGAGGCATCCTCCCCTTCCCCACCAGTGTCCGCTCAGGGGCTCAGCTGGCTCCGGTTCCCTCCACCCTTGGGAATGAGCCTGACGGCTTCTCTGAGGGGTCTGTGGGGAATGAAGCAAAAGGGATTTGGGCCCTCAGCATGAGGGGTGATGAGCACATCTCTCATCAAGTCCCTCTCTGGAGGGGTTTTTTCACTGGTCCCACAGCCTCGACTTGAAACCTTGCCTCCTGAGCTGCTGCTGAAAGCCAGCTGTCTACCATTTATATTGTTAATTCATTAAAACCAGTTCTTTATCCTCTCAGGAAACAACAGCAGTCCTGCTTACTGGCAGACAATAACATCGGAGGGCTGCAATCGCTGACAATATCAATTATTTAGTTTTCTGCCAATTCCTATTAGACTTTCCAGGCTAGAGAATTTACACTGTGTTATTGAATTAAAAAACAGCAAAAAGCTTTAGGGAATCCAAACTAATTAGCCAGCATTTGTAAACCCCTTTGTTCATGGTAATTTGTTTACAAGAGTAGCTCAACCTTTTAATTATGGGCACACTCACAGGCCACATCCTGTACCATTACAGGCAGCTTTTTTTTGTTTGGTACAAGAAGAGAAAAGATGGGGAGGCTAATTTTACTTTAATGAGTCGTGATGACCCTGCTTGGCACTGGATGACCCTAAAATGTAAGTGTGTCTATAATTATAACTAAGAAAAACCCACTCTAGATGCTTTGAGTAGGCCAGAAATTATCAGCATCCAACAGCCTTGGCAATACCAGTCCAGAGCCCTGCCTCTCACTCCCTCTCCAGCCTCTGTTACAGATCTCATCTCAAGGCAGTGTTTCACCCTCCTGCCTATTTGAATCTATTTGGTTTAACTCCTTCTGCTTTAGGCTTGAAAGATGAATGGTTTAGGTATTCCAGAACAAATTGCATCCTCACTTGTGATGACAACCCTGTCATGACAATTGGCACTCGTCTTTTGGCAGGTTGTCCTTTCTACCTGTGCTGCCATTTGTCATCACAACCCATAACCCTGCTCCCCAAACCATGAGCATCATCCACATTTTACAGGTCCTTTCCCTTTAGCATGAAAGTAAGGGTTTAGTTTTGGAAGAAACGCTTATGGTTCTGATTGATAGAGGATCTTTAGTCCATTAAACAGGAAGCTGTAGCAAACTGTTTGCTTTCTCTTTTGATGGCTTTACCAGACTGAGTGCTGCAGTAGAACTGTTCCATGGGAACTGGGCAGAAGTGTTTGGGCTGAGGTCCCAGGAGCAGGAGGTTTCCTGCCTGTGGTCTGTGACCATCTCTCCTTATGCAGCAATGCGTGGACATGTAAATAAGAGAAGTAGCCAGTGTTTCCCCACTGGTTTCTTCACTGAAAAGCTGTGCAAGATTACTCCAAATCAACAGTGAAAATCTTGACGTTTGCCTTGACATTGGACAGAAATTCTGAATATGTTCATTTCTGAGGTAAAGGGTGGCAAAGAAGGGAATGCAAATGAAGTGAGATGCCCCTCAATGAGGGAACGTGTAGTAGATTACAGGAAAATTGAAATGCAAAGATTGCAATGAAGTTCCTAGTTTGTTTTGAATAGTTCCAGGAAACTTGTTCAGATAAAATCTGTATCTGTATTTTTAAAAATGTATCAAACTTCATTTAAGGGGGAAAAATGCTAATACAATGTTTAAAACTGCTTCATCACTGGTACACAGTGTATTGGGCATCCATCAGTCTGATCTAACGTGTAAGAGACTCACACAGTACAGGGTACAGGGATCCTGTGGGCAGCAGGGTCTAACCAGGGCACAGGACACAGCACTGTTTACTCCCAGTATCTGGCACTGGTTTGCTGGGCCCTTGGCTAGGTTACTTTCACCCTCTGTTTTTCTGTTTTCCAACCTGGAAACTGTTCTCAGCTCATCTTCCATCCTACCCCCAACCCTGGAAGTGTTCAAGGTCAGGTTGGATGGGGCTTGGAGCAACCTGATCTAGTGCAAGGTGTCCCTGCCCATGGCAGGGGCTTGGAATGAGTTTTAAGTTCCCTTCCAACCCAAACCATTCTGAGATGATTCTGTGACTCTGTGTGTAGTGGTTTGGTCCAAAATACTCATTACTGTTTATCTGCTGTGAGATAAGAATTAGGAGAAATGCAAAACAGGCACTAAACTTGAAAGAATATAAAGAAGTTTATTAACAGACCTAAAAGAAGGAAAAAAAAATCATACCACCTTCAGAACTCTCCTCCTCCCCCCACCTTCCTCCCTTCTCCCACTGACAATGTTCAAAGACAACCCTTAAGATGTTCAGTCTGTTTACCACTTCCATAATAACCTTGTTCAGTCCATTTAGAAAGAGAAGTCTCTTCTTGCTCATGCTATGAAAACATTATCACAACGAGACAGCCGCCCACTTCCAAATATCGTTCAGTCCATTTAGGAAGAGGAGTCTCTCTGCCTGCGTGTGAGTCCTTTCCCCCGACTTGCAGCTTTTCCCGCAACTGCTTTCGAGGGTCCACTCTTGAAGTTTTTTGGGGTATAATTTTAAGGTTGAGCCGTTCAGAAACAAAAACAGAGGCCCTTCTCCTTCCCTGGGAGCAAAGGGTCTTCCTCATCTTCATCGTTAGGACTATCTCTGGGAGCATCTCTAGGGACTGAGGTTTTCTCCTTTCCCATTTGGAGCAAAAGTCCTCATCTGGTTCATCTCTACGGACTGAGGTTTTCTCCTTTCCCGTTTGGAGCAAAAGTCCTCATCTGGTTTATCTCTCCCTGTCCAAACTTCTCATGAAATTACAGCTGCGTCAGCATCTGCCTATCTCAGCGCAGGTGCTTTTGCTCACGAGTTGAACACTCCACCCCCCATATCTTCATGAAATTACAACAGGATACTCTGATATATCATAGCTTCACAACAGACTTTCAGCTTTAAGCATCTCCTCTCTCTCTTCCCTCAGGTTTTCAGCTCTTCACAGCAGTAAAAGGGTTAATCTCACCTCGGCCTTGCAGCTTTACAGCTGGAATGTTGAATTTTTTCTTATCGCAGTGGAGAGGGGGGAGAGCCGAGCTGCTCCGGCTGCCCACGGCAAGGCAGTGGGGGGGGTTCCACGGCTGGAACAGGTCCATGGCTTCAGGATGGCCGTGGCCCGGCCCGGCCTGGCCCAAGCAGGGCCTGGCCGGGCCCACTGGGCCCTGCTCGGGCCCTGCAGCCACCTGTCCCAGCGCCGGAAACGAGAGAGAGCTTGGAGGGGGAGTTTGCCTATTCTTAAATGTGGATCACAGAGGTGATCACAACTTTAAGTGGCTTAGAGAATTGTCCATATTCAAACTGGCCAGCTGATAGGTTCTATCAGTTCC
Source organism: Corvus kubaryi (assembly GCF_017639235.1). NCBI lineage: Eukaryota > Metazoa > Chordata > Aves > Passeriformes > Corvidae > Corvus > Corvus kubaryi. The sequence goes on from NW_024581088.1 coordinate 2,416,455, forward strand.
CAGAGGAAACTGTAAGCACCCCTTAGCAAGGACGTCCCTTCCGGGACTATGCTTGCTAACCTATGACACTGTGTCTCTCAGGCACTCTGGGGTCTGCATGGATATTACCGAGCTCACTGGCTCTGGGTGTCATCTGACAACAGCACATTTAGCTTTGCTTTAAGGGCAGCTGAACATTATGTTTAGGTAGAGCAGCTGATTTAATCTCTTTAGGAATTTTTTTTATGAGGCTCAAATAGCATCTATAAAAATGGAGATGGGCACAAGTGTCCCTCAAACATCCAGGTCTTCCGGACCACATTTAGTTAAAATATCATTAACTGTGCAGCATGTTTGACAAGAATGTATGACAGCACTAGCCATATGGAAAGCATAAATATTAAATACTGTATATTGCAGCCATTTGCAAGAAACTGCATTAATCCCTTGAAGGTTAATGAGAATTATTCATGTGCATCTGAGGGAGAGAAGTACTTCACTTTAGAAATTGAACAGCTTGACATGCCTGATTTTTCACTTACCAATAAATATGAAAAGGGAAAATGGATGGACATCTTAGCAATGTGCCTGGATGAGAGGCTCATTGAGCAACTCAGAGGTTTGTTTTGTCAAATCAATATTTTACATCATTAATATTTTCAGTTCCAGGAATCAGTGAAACAATAAATCCTGCCTGATCACAGATGGTTTGCCACTGTGTAGATATTCTTGCAAGAGGGGAAACAAATGTCAAGGAGTCAAGACAACCCTGGTTTGTTTAGTTAAGTCCTGAGAGTAAAGTGGAGGGATCAATACCTGCGTGGGGCCTGCTGAGAGACCCAGGAAAAGAGGGAAAGAAGAAATGAGGCAGAATTATCCTTGATGGGCAAGATCTACCACTGACATCATGGAGACCACTCTATTCACGTGTTTGAAGCATCTCACCAGAAAATATGGACAGATATTTAAAAAGAGCTTCTGTGAGTAATGGGTGTGATTTTTTGCAGTAATCCCTCTTGAAATTATTTCAAATGGTTTTTAAACATCTTTGTTATGGCCTGTTTTTACATGAGCCACCTGCATCAGCAGAGTTATTAAAAACTTGAAATGATAAAATTTCTCTGAATTGATGAGAATCACTTGTTGTCAGTGAAATCTTCATGCTGCTTTGCAAGGAGCAATTTCTAGAGATGGCTAAAATTGTGGATAGCTTTAATTAAAGTGTGGGTTTGTTGGGGTTTTTTCAATAGCATCCTTGGTAATGAAAATGCTTTCCTTTCCTTTTTCTCCCACCTTGTACTTTTTTCATAACACGGTCACCATATTCATGCTGCACATTTTGGCAAATTCCAGTCATGATACCTGCATGGTTCATGGTGACTGGAACAATTTAGTCTCTACTAGCCATGAACATCATCCTATGTAAAACTGGGACATTTAACTGTCTCAGCAAAGAGAAAAGCATACTGTGACTAGAAACCACACCTTCCAGAGCCTTCAGGGCAGCTTGCAGAACAGATTTTCAGCTGATGTGAATGACAGGAGCTCCCACAGCTCTAGGAAGCAGTGGGGCTGGACTGATTTCCACCAGCAGAAGATTTAGCTCTGCATATGCTCCCTTCAGTGCTAAATGCTCGTGCTCCAAGCTCATTCCTGCTCAGCCTGAAACAGGTAGTGAAACAGCTGGAAAATACAGGGAACTGACAAAGGCACCATCTCTGCAGAAGCTCCTTAGGAAGCAAAGCCTGTCCACCTGAGGAGGGAGGATGGGCCACTGCAGCTCCACTTTGCCTGAGCTCAGCCTGTGCCCTCACCCCTGGCTCTGTGGTGCTGGTTTGGACACGGCAGCTCCCACGGAGGGCTGCAGCAGGGGCAGTGCTGGGGCAGGGAGAGCCGATGTGCTGGAGGCCAGTGTGGCTGAAGCTGCTAGAGGGGCTGAGAAAAGGGGCTGATGGTGACCTGGGGATGCCCTAGAAACTGGGTCAGGGGAATGAGAGGGGGAATGAGCTGACAGATCAAGCACAGCGCTCTGTCTCTGCACAAAGAGCATTGGCAGATGTGTCAGTGCATCCCATCACACGGGCTCTTCCTTCTCAGATGTCTGGATTTCCAGTGCTAGTGCTTCAAACGTGGCTTGTGTGAAACAAGTCCAGAGTGCCATCAGACAGACGTCCCCCTGCAGCACAGTATAGGTGATGGGAAGCTACTGGGAGAAATCCTGTGCTACTGGGAACATCCTGCCCTATTTTCTGTGCCAGAGCAGCCCTGAGCTGGTGTGCAGTGATGCGTGTGGACCAGGGGCAATTGCACATACAGCCAGCTCCTGGTCCCATAGAAACCTTACTGAATCATGTAGGATCCACATGCAAGCTCAGCACTGTGGTTATCAGTAGCTGGACTTCAAGGAATTAATGGACTTGGTTCCTCTTGCACTGTGTCCAAGGCCAGAAAAGCAGCTGAGGGAGAGTGGTTTGTATTAGAAGTATATTTATGAACAGCTTCTAAAGGGTTAGGTAAAGGGTGTTTGGATAAGTAGCTAATCAATTTGCACAGATTATTACAAGACCAGCAGAGGCTGCTTATGAATACCTTACAGTGTCAGCTCCCATTAAGCACATAACCATCTGATACATGTATTAGTCACCTCTGTAACAGCTATTTCTAAGCATTGATAACAATAGCACTTACGTGAATCTCCTTACAAAGTCAGTGAATCCATGAGACTGGGACTCACTGACCCCAACACAGGCTGCTGAGGAGGAATCAGGTAGGAGGTCTCTCCCTTATCCAAGGGATAGCTTCTCTCTCAAGAGTGTCTCACTGCCCAGAAATCTGGCAACCTGTGAACTCCAGCAGCAGAATTTTGCTCTCTTTTCATTGTCAGACACAGCACACAAGCACTGTCAGATCGCAGGAAGGAAAACACAGCTGGTGATTCTGAACTATGTTATGTTTTTATTCTGAGTCATTTACCACCTCCTTTAAATAATCCCAGAAGCCTCCATAGGGATTTACTTTTACAGCATAAGATTGTTCTGATCTGTGTCTGTCTCTGGCCTTTTCCTTCCACTTTTCAATTTCTATTCTCGCCTGGCTCTGCTGGATGAGAGGATGGGCTCAAAATCACTCAGAGGAACATTTTAAGGCTCTGAGGATGATCCATGACTGATATAAAGCACAGCAGATCCAGTGGCTTTGGTGAAGCCTTGCACAGTTACACCAGTGGTGTATCTTCAGCTTGCAAAGTTGCACTGATACTGCCTTCCCAAAAAATACAAAGCACAGCTCGGCTGGGCAGGAAATGTCCCATTTCCAAGCCATGGCATGGCACAGTTTGGGCTCTGGCCACACATATCTAGAACATAAATCCATATTACCAATTGATATCGTGTGTTTTGCAGTGCTGACTGAAAAATTTAAATGCATGTCTTACAAATATCTAAAGGCTGTTCTCCTATGAGCAAAGGAAAACAACACCTTGAATATTGAAGATGATTTTCTAAAAAGAAATTGGGTGTGAAACTACATCTACTCACTGAAATTTTGTCAGAGTACGTTGTTGCATTGCAGCTGCCAGCACTGCTGTGTGCCACAGGCTCCCCATCATATTTGGCTGCATTCAGCAGCCAGGTTCACCCTACTGATGGAAAAATATCATCCAGACAGAGTGTCAATAGGCTACAAAGTTAAAAGGGGGAATATCCCACTTTTTTCTTTGTGCAGCTGTGGGCAGTTTGGGATGTCAATGACCTTAACAACAAGGCTTAAAGTACAGCCACACACAGGTGCTGTAAAGGCACTGCCCATGAGATGCACGAGCCCTTACTGCATCCTGCTTTACAGTGTGCTTTGGTGCTCCATGAAGCCAGAAGACCAGATTTTCTTTGCCTAAATTTCCTCTGGAAACCCACAAATAGGGTGAAAACCAACATGAAATGGAAGTAAAGCCAATCCATGCCCCTTTTCTGCTTTACTGCACAATATTTGCTTGACAGGTTCACAAGGTAAATGTACCACGAACTGCAAGGTCAGGGCCAACTTTGGGAATACGTGAATTTTCCACAGCTGTTTAATAGCTGAGAATAACCTGCCCAGGAAATGTTCTCTCCTCTTTGGCAAAAAGGGAGCAAACAGAAAGTCCTTGAGTCATTCAGCCCCTCACTGGCTTTTGGACAGGCTGCCCAGTGTGACCAACTATATCACTGGACCTTCCCTGGGAGGGCAGCAGTATCTCCCCTGTTTCCATGTCCATACCCCAAATTTTCCAGATGCTTAAAGGTTTCATTTCACTCTGGGGAGAGCAGAACAAGAACTTATGTGGATAAAATTCAAGAAAGCAGAGCTCTGCTCTTCTCCAGGAAACATTCTGTGTGCTGCTCACAGCCAGAACAATTGGCCCGTCTACACAAGCAAAGCAATTCTTTAGGGCAAATCAGCTTCTTCTTGATGAAGACTTGTTATTTTCAGTAAGTCAGTGCTTTTGGTGGGGAGATTTAATAAACTTCATTCTTCTTCCTCTCATTGTGATAAGCAAATTTAATTTTACTCATATTATTAATAGTATTAAGCATCTCTTGAAAATGTATAATAGGCAATCTGAATCAGTTTGTTCAGTATGAAAATCCTCTTTTCTGATACAATATTTGGGTATATGGAAAATATTCAGCCCCTCATAAGTGGATGTTGAGACAGAGGGAATATAGAAGGTAATTCCAACCCTTAGGAGGGGGACAACAGCAGGCCCACTCATTTCTATTATTGCTGACATTTTTTTGGCCTCCAAATAGGGAACCACTGAATAAAAAAGGCTCTGCCCTGAATTCACAAATTTTAAATGTTATTTGCAAGCACTTCTGCCCTGCCTCTCTCTGAGCTAGGGAGGAGTCCCCTCAAAGCCCACCATTCCCTGCTCCCACAGCCCGGGTACAGGCTTTGGCCAAGACACCCTTGTCCTCCCAGCGCAGTACTAAACTGTAAAACATGATGCATTTGGTGTTAGACCATAATGTTTTGTGCTTTTGCACACTCCAAAGAACTCAATCAGACATGGGACTGTGCAAGGCAGGCACAGAACATCTGCACCACATCTCCACCCTTGCTCTGCCCAGATAACCCACAGATGGTCCCTGTTACCTACCCACAGTCTCCAGCACACATTTTTCCCTGGCAAGGGCTTTTTGGGCCATCACACCTTCAGATCACCAGTCGGTGCATTCCTCAGGCTGGCAGACCAGAATAAGGCTGAATGTATGTTAATGATAGGGAATATTCTTCTTATGCAAAAGGTGAATCGGGGAGATAAATTCAAAAGCTTTCTGTGCCATTACTACAGGCAAGTGCTACGGAGTTTAATCAGGTCTATAGAGAACATAAAGAGATATGGAAACTAGTCTAAAATAGGCTGTCGCCTATAGAGAACGTGCCCTTTCCTGTGATGCCTTCCAGCCTGGCCCGACTGCCTGGCTGGCTAAAGATTCTGCATAACTCTTAAAAAGGAGCAATTTTATCCCCATTTTGACAATGCTTTAGTATAATGACTTGATCAGCAGATAATCTCCTTTCACAGAACAACAATATTTACAAAGCCTAAAAAAGTAATTTTCTCCCTCCCTTGCTGACCTATCTATCTCCTGGAGTTTCAGAAATAACCAAAGGCTTTTCAGTCACTTTGTAGGTATGAACAATGGAAACTCTGAATGTATAATTTCTTCCCTCTTCAGAGAGACTTTTCAACATAACACCCTTCATTTCTTCCAGACATTCTCTTTTCTCTAAGCATTACTGACACAGACATTGTTCTCCTTACCTCGCTTGTACTAGTCATGCCTTACTGGCTCATTTGGTCCAAACATGATAAATCAATTTCCATCCAATTAGGCTACGCCTGAAGAATTAATTTGATACACTTTAGACTGTAGTATTTTGTATGTTCCTAAACGCAATTAGAAAACTTTAATTTAATCTTACATGCCCAGTATGATCGGCTGGTACATAAGACAATCCAGTTGCAGCTTGTTCAGCATGCAATTGTAGTTGTAATTGATTAAAATTGTTTTTGCAAGTGTGTCTTGATGTCACGGATAACTTGATTTGCTTTGGGTTCTACTCCTGCAAGCACATAGACACATCAGAAACTTTCTCTGTGTGAGCTGTTCATCAAACCGTGCAGGATTTATGAGCTGAGCTAGGCAGGGACAGGGCTTGCTGCCCCAAAGTAGTGATTCTCTCCTCAAACAGTGTTTCTGTGATCAGAGATGTGAAGATGCGAGGATAAAGATGACAGATTTTAAAAAAAATAAAGATGCTTAGGCTGACATCCACAGAGGGAACAGCAGGGAGGATCCATCCTCCTTGGCTTCAAAACCCAACCCAAGTTCTGGGCTTAGTGGCCTGCTCACACCCAGTGCTCCAGTTTGCAATTCTCTTCACTTATGGTAACAGTTCAGGGGGACTCAAAACACAGCCTGGGTGTTCTGTGAGGTCTAAGGGGATCCCATCACTCCATGCCCTTGACCCCAAAGTGATGCTCAGGCCTTTGAAGGGCTGTGAGTGATGGATACAGGAGAGGTTAATGCTTGCATCAGCCTGCCCCAGGTGGGCTCTGGCAGGGGAGGGGACCCCAGCTGATGCTCTGGCTCCAGGCAGGGCTGCTGTCGACTCTGTCTGTTCACCCAGACCATCACTGCAACACTTGGCAAGGACAGAGATGGCCCTCAGCACTCCTGTCACCTCAGCCTGGCCAATTCTGGTGCCAAAACCGGATCATGGAAATACCACTCCATCACCCATCAATACATCTTGAGAAAACAAGCTCTAATTTCACCAGAGACCTGGCTATCTAAGTGTGTCCAGAAATCCATCTAGGCTTCTGTCCTAAAGGCTTATCCAAATCTGGTCCCAGGTAACTAGATGCTATTATAATTGGACCTAACTTAGGATCTAGCAGTTTCTTAAAAGATTTGGGAGGATAGTTCCCACCTGGAAAATATTTTGCAAAAAAAAGAGCTGTTTCTTTGAAATATTTCAATAGTAAAATAGGTGCTTAGCTGAGCCAAAAATGACTGGATCAAAACCCCACTGTTCCTTATTTTCAGAAGTAGGCTACAATGTGAAGGTTGACTGTAACCGGACATGACAGAATCCTAATGCCTTCAATTCTACTTACCCACTTCTGAGAAGTGTTTATATTTGAAATCATGGTGAGTTAACATGAGGTAAAGGCACATGCTCTCATCTCTCGATATGTAAGTAATGGATTGTTCCCTGGATAATACCAGGGCTTGTCAGAAATACATAACATAGACACTGATTTTTCACAGCTTGTAGTTCTCCCTGTGTCAGTAGGTAAGAGAGTTTCAGAGAGGTGGGGAAAAAAATCTGAAGATACAAGATGGAATAATTTTGTGCCATGCAAGATACAGTGCGTCTAAGTTTGCTTCTGATTTATTTTCTGTTTTGCTAAGAACAAAAGTCAGAAGGGAATTTCCATTTCGTATGTATGATGTACTTTAAGAGACAGGTGGTTTATAAAGTATTAAACAGCACAATGGGACATAAAATGACCTAGTGACTGCCTATGCTTGGGAAGATAGGTTGGTACAGTGTGGGAAAGAGGAAGAAAAAACATCATCCAAACCTCAAAATAACCAAGAATCTGGGCCCTTGCTAACCTGACTCTTGATTTGGAAAATATAAATGCTACGTGTATATGAATTACTACACCACATACTGACAAAGGGAAAAGCAGATGTTAAAATGGAAATGTTTTTCTGCCCAAAGCTCACAAGTTCTTTCTTCAAATGAGAGCCAACAAGCTTTTTAGCCTTCATTTCATTCTCTGCTGGACTGTCTCAAATGGGAGACTGGCAGGGTGAAGAGCCAAAAGAGGAAGGTTCTTTCAAAGACAGTAGCACTGACGTTTAATTGACAACACTTGCACCCAGACACCAGTGAAGACCATGCTGACACCTTTAGATGCTCCTGATGACACTGAAGAACAACGCATGAATATGCAGGTGCCAGCAATTCTTTTCTCAGCCCATTGTATAATTTCTACTCCCACAATATCCAGAAACACTAAACAAATCTCTTTTTTCTCACAGCTTGGTGCTCATCTCTGCAGAAACCTCCCCCATCCTACAGTCTGCCTTGATTTAACCTTCCAGGCACTGTTGGGCAAACTCTTGCCCCAGGCAATGTGAACAACCCCAGCTGGCTGTACTGGGCTGGGGCTAATTAACTCCAGCCTCCTGTGTCTGTGGGTCCAGTCTCCTTCGACTGCAGGAAGCAACCCTGTCAGACAAGCCCTTTCAGAAACAGAGAAGCTTTGTTATGAGACTGGGTGAGTGCACATCCCACACTCCTGCTGCTCCAGAACTTCCTTCCTGTGGTAACCTGTGGTTTCTATTTATTGATGGCCAGTCTATACCTATTTGTTCTCTTCAAGGGCTCTTCACTATTGCAGCATAAACTCCCTTCCTCCCCGTGGGCTTAGAAAGAGCAATCATGTCTCTGCTCAGCCACACTGCCAAAGCTTTCTTTGTTTGACATCTTCTTGATCACCCTTAACACCCCATCTTCAAAGCTGTTCCCGTATGGGAACAGTGCAGCTGCCTAACCAAAGAGCACTGCTGCAAGCTGGTGTACCTACTACAGATAGAGCCACGTCAACATTTCTTTCTTTCTCTCCCTGTCATCAACACTATGCCCTTAACACGTCTTTATGTCCAAGGGAATGGCATGAAGCTGCGTCAGGGAGGGTCAGGCTGGATATCAGGGAAAGGTTCTTCCCCCAGAGGGCACTGCCCAGGCTCCCCAGGGAATGGGCACGGCCCCGAGGCTGCCAGAGCTCCAGGAGCGTTGGGACAGCGCTGCCAGGGTGGGATTGTTGGGGTGTCTGTGCAGGACCAGGAATTGAACTCATTGATCCCTGTGGGTCCCTTCCATCCCAGGATATCCTGTGACCCTCTGATTTTATGAAAACATGCTTGAAATTATTTTGCTGCCATTTTAATGTCAAACTGACAAGATGGTGCCATTCATTGCAGTGACCATTGCAGGCTGCCCACAACCACAGAGCAGAAGTCTCCTCCCTGCTGTCCCACTCACCTGCACAAGACCGAAACCAGAGCAGCTCTGGATGCCTCTGTTCACGCTGCAACCACATGTCCTGGGTGCAGAATAAGTCAGTCCTAAATAGGTATTTTATAACAGCTCTTTATTCAGTCACATGGCCAATGCTGCTCCTGCTCAACAAAACTTGTGCACTGGATGTCCTACTTCTGGGAAATTCCACCACTAAAGAGAGGGCTTTTTTAAACAGACATCACTGGGCAAAAAGATACAATAGATTAAGCCAGTTCTCCCACATACAGTTATTAAACAGTGGGTATGCCAGGAAAAAAATAAAGGGAACAAACAGGCATAGTACTGCAGGAATTTTCAAAAAATCCTTTCCAGCAAAGTGTGTAAGTGTATCCTTAATGCTGAGCCCTGCACAGGAATCATTGCATTAAAACATCTTGGTTGGATTTCCATAGGTGAGCACACCCAGCCATGCCAGAGCCACGCCAAATTCCTGGTGCTAACACAGAGTGAATTAGGGGCATGTTTCACAGAATTAGCCCACCTCTTTTCTGCTCCTTTTTAATATAGCAGGTATTAATGTATCAGGTGCCTCAAATTGTACCTCTAAAATATTCATTTTCCCAAATATTACATTTCCAGTCATATTATTTAAATGTATCAGGAAAGCTTCAACTAAATCTTTTAATCCCATTTGATCTACAAACAGAGCTGCAACATGACAGGTTGGATTAATGCATCTGGCATTTGTGAAATTATAAACCTCACGCAGCAAACAGACAGCGACTGCTGCTGCTCTTTCCCTTCTGCTTTTGTAGCACCAGGCTAAACTAAAACAAACCCTTTCCCTAAATCTACATTTGATTGAAAGATAGACATGCACGAAAGGGTGAAGTATCCTAAGTGATGGGCTCAGTGGGATATTGAATTTATGTCTACGCTTTGATGCTTCTGGTTTTTGTTTTCTGCTCCTGAGTAGAATTAATTTTGTTCCTCACAGGAGTCAATTTGATATTTTACACAACCCCCCCCACCTTATTGTTTAAAATCCAACTTTAGGGAAAAGACAAGAGGTCAAGGAGAGACAGAAGGAATTAAAAGTGGAGAGGGGACCTTTTACAGTACAAATGTCGTTAAGACCCTTTTTAATATCCTAAGCCCCTTTTTTGTCTGTCTTGGTTTCAAAAAGAGACAAGAAACTCTTTTAAAGGCACCCCTGAATCCTCATTTCCAATTCCATGTTCTCCCTGACAAGCCTTTACCTTGTGTTCTTGGCAGTTACACCACTGACAGCATTACTCTTCCCCTTATACTCCACAGCGAGAGCCAGAAACAAGGTAGCCAGTGCCCTGCAGGGCCTGATCCAGCATCCCCAAATCCACTGGGGAAAACCCCCCTGGGCCCTGCCACCACGCTCCTGGGCTGGCTGTGGGGAAGGGGGCAAGCTCTCCCAAAGACCCCCAAACCAACAAAACACTGTCAAGGCTTCCAGAGATTCATCAGCATTCAGAGCTGCCACCTCCACAGTGTGCAGGGCACTTCGAAGACTGTAAAAGCACAAGTATATATGGAACAAAGCAATAAAAAGGAACAAAATAGGTGGAGGAAGAAAAGGACTGCTACAAACGAAGGGCTTTGTCTGGAAGTTTGCTTCCTGACAGCCTGTGCCTTGGTTGCAACATGATGTTGCTCCAGATTTTTCAGTGGTCGGAATGCTGAGCTGATGGTCAGCTACACAATATCAACATCCAGGTTTCCAGGCACAGCAGAGCCTTTCCTCATCCAGCAGTTACACAAAACCTAAGTTAGCCTCATTTACAAGTCAGCTCCTCCAGGGGTGCATCCACGTGCTATGAAGGGATGTTTCTCACATCTGTCCATTTTCCTACCAACACCATTCCACCAGACATGCCCCTGGACAACCTGAAGTGCCCAGGGCTCACACCAGAAAGGTGCTGAACAACTTGGCCTCAGCACAGTGTCCTTGCCCAGCTCCACATCAAGGGATCCATGGCAGAGATCTTCCCCACCCTTCACAAACCAGGGCAGAGGGTCCCTAAGAGCAATACCACAACCTAGACCTCAAATCTGGGCCAAGTTCTCATTTCCTGAGAAGAACAGATGTCAGTTCTGAAGTTCAGAAGTGAGGTTCTAAAGCTAAGGACCTGAATATAACCAGTATTTACCTCTGGCTGAGTTTGCAGATAGGTTGACACAAAACCTATGACCTGTACCAAATTCAAACTGTGCCTCTCCTTTGAAATCTACTGTTCTGTTGATATTTCACCAGCAAGGCCCTCCTTTGAAGAAGGATAAATCCTCCATCAGAAGCAGCAGAGAAATCCTTGCAGAAGCCACAGTCCACAGGGGACCCACATCACGCAGGCATTGACTGACTGACCCTTCCTTCCCAAGTGGGGATGCCCTGATGGCTGAAACAGTCAGGAATGTTCCTATTGGGCCCAGATTTGTTTATTCCAGGGCCTCAGATGCTTTAATGCAGACCTACTTACAGCCTGCAATGTGCGAGTGACTCTCTGCTATTTTGGCACTAATATTGTCAAATGGCATTAATTAAAACAAATCGCTTTTAAAACAGGCTGGATTCATCAACAATAAGTGAGGAGATATTTTTTCTTTGCCTTTTTTTTTTTTTTAGGATTTTAATGAATAAACAGCAATTCCTATTCATTATTTATCTACTTCTGAATTTTAATGAATAGTTCCCAGCGCTCATTAACAAATCTCTGTATTTATGGAAAACTGGCACTTCATAAATATCAAATTGTGCTATTTTATGTGCTGGTTTTATATAAATATAGAAATTCTGTAATTATCACTCGAACTGATCATTAAAATTCAAAAGCAGATAAATAAGCCCAAGCTTCCTGCCTTATTATTCAGATAAAACATCTTTCTTTTCTTATCAATGTGGTTCCCTCTCCCCCCACATGTCACACCCTTTCCTTGGGGTGGCACACAGTCACTGCTCACCTTGCAGGTGGCACCTTTCTTCTGTGTTATCTGAGGTTTCTGCCCTGTGCCAGCAGCAGGAACTTTTTCTCCCAGCCTCGCCTCTCTAGGTCATGAGATTCCTGGTAGGCATTCTCATTCTACACTGATCTGTCCTTTTTTCCCCTCGACATTGTTATTGACTTTTGTATTATCACAGCATAAACCATTAGCCTTTTTATGCAAATCCCTGTGTTGAATGAAATCTGTGTCAATCCATAAAATCAAATTCCAACGTGCTGAGCGACGTAAGTATCTGGAGCTGCCTTTGTTCAAAACCCCCCCCAGTCCCATCCAAACCAAAGTCAGCCACTGCAATCTGCTCTCCACTTGATGCCACTCATCTCTGGAGTACAGAACAGGTCATGTCCTTATCCCAGTGTAAGGGGGAACCTGAAGCACCACTGCTGCTATCCAGGAAGCTGTCCCAGTTTTACACTGCTTCATTTCAGATTAGTGCTTGAACCAGTGCTTGCATCCATGTGAAGAAAATGAGCGTTAACTTTGCAGTAACACATGGACAACACATCGGCCTCCTGCACTGTGGGTTGCTTCACTCAGGCCATGGGCCATGTGTAGCCAAATCCACAGGGCACACCAACATCTTCTGGATGTGTGGTGGTGCCCTCATCCCGAAGCACAAGGAGCTAAAGTGCTGAAGAAGGTAAGAGATGTGCCCAGAGCCACGGAGGGGTTCTGGCTCAGAGGCAGTACCACAGTGCCTACTCAAGGGGAAAAGCACACAGGTATTTAAAAGGCAGACAAAGCTGTGTCTCTGTAAAAGAAAAATCTGTATTAGCCTAAAAACCCCAGAGATTCTGCAGGCCACTGCAGCAGATGTGTTGTATTAAAGGTTATTCCTTTAAAAATCAGTCCAATGAAAGCATTTAAAGTCAGGGAAATCTTGTGCTCCTTGATTGCATTAGGCCATAAAACCAAAGGCTGCCCAGGTTCCATCTCTCTCTTTAGAGAAGCCTGTGTGCAATATTCTCCCCAGGTTTTTTTAAGTTATGCTGTGTCCTTGCCACAGTGCTGGAGATGTTTGTGACAATTGTTAAAAAAGAGATGTGATTAGGAAATGGAAGAACCATGACTCCTTTTAATTAAAATTCTTGGGTTTTCTTTTGTTCCAAAAAATCCTCATCACCCTGGTGTTTTGCATGTCAATGCACCTGTAATGAAACAGACTTTGGATCTCAAAGACTGTGTGTGTGGCTCCACCTGAGCATCAGGTCATTTATCAGGTTGGCGACGGGAACATTATTTTCCAGTTTGCTGACTAGGTTTAAGTGGTTCATAACAGCTTAATCCAAACCTTCCCTTGTGCCATAACTGGTATCTCTGTGTTCCCCAGAGCTAAATCAGGCCAACACTCCTCCAAACTGCAGTCAACTGAGTCAACACTCCTTACACCACCTGTGAGAAGAAATGACACTTTTCTCCTGTTTTAGTCCATTTAACTGTAGAACAGTGAAGTTGAGAGAAAGTGTTGAGTTTTATGTGTTTTAAGCCTACCTTCCCCTCTTGATATTAAGGAAGACAGGTGGTACACCAGCACTTCACCTCATTTCTTCCATCGGCTTTCCTTTGCTTTACATAAACTTTGCCTTTTCTCTTACATGGAAACTGTACGCACTCTGGAGCAGGAGGAGTGTGTTCAGTCTCTGTTGGTAACTGCACCTCACAAGATCAGGCTCTGCTTCCTCATTGCAGGCCCAGAAAGAAAGATGAGACAAACAGGAGGTTGGATTAGCTCTGGCCCTTCCCTGTAGCCATTCCAGGAGGGCCAGTCCCCGGGAGAAATCCCTGTGTGCAAACTTCATCTCCCAGAACGATGCCTTTCCCAACAGGGAATGCTGCAATCAGCTGTTACCAAAGGCAAAAAGAACCCCACAACATTTCTCTTACACTCTTATTGTCCCCTTATCTCTACCACTTTTTAAGTCCAGTTCCACTTTTTCAGTCTGACCCTTCCATTGTGCCGAGCTTCTCCTCAGCGCTGGCAGCTGCTATTCAGGGTCTGCAAGGCAGCGGAGGGTTGAAGATTTCATTAGAGCAAAGTCCTCCCAATGCTGAGCATTGTGCATGGCTCAGCAGGACAGTCATCAATCCTCTCCCACCACTCCCTGCCACACTGGGGAGCTTCTCCTCCAGGACACATATCCCCTTGGCATATCATATTGAGAGCCAGAAGCTCCTGAAATATTTTTGAATTTATTATCACAGTTCCAGCAACAGAAACATTTGACTTTTCTGTCTAAATCAATACAGGGTTCTTTCTCTTTCTCTTTTCCTTCTTTTTTTTTTTTTTTAAGGACATGCCTACACAACAGTTTCACTGCTGAGCTCTTCAAAAGCACAACCAGAGGAAGAGCTGTCGGATCATTCTGGCTGTAATTTCAGTGTTTCTTTCAATTGCCCACTATAAGAGGGTCAGTCTTGTACTTTTTGACCACATTTCCCCTCCATCAGGTTTGATGTTGACCTACTTTCCCATGCCACAATTCACTAATATTCCCTTCAGCATCCAGATAATAAAGTGAGAGGAAAAATCCAAATCCGACTTGCACTAAGCAATTATTTTCACGTCCATCTGTATTCACTGTGTTAGTGCCAGGGTTTTGTTAATGCACAGTAGAGGATAATGAGATCACTTTCTAATTCTCCATCTTCTTCCATCTGAAGCTCTGGGAGCTCTGAGGGAAGACAAAAGCTGTCATGTTTTACCAGGGTAGTGCTTCAAACTGCAGCACCTCACAGTGATTACAGCCATGTGTTTACAGGAAGGTGTAAAAAATAAGTGGATGGATGAATAAATAAATGAATGAAACTCCTCATGTTAAACAGTTTACACAGATTTAATAACACCTCAGACAACTTGTTTCCCTTTACAAATACTGTTCCTTTAACCTAAATCCTCAGGTAAGCCCCAGACAAACCAGAAGCACAGGTGGGGAGATGAAGCTGTGTATGAGACAGATGGGGTTATCTTACAAATAAACTGAGCTGTACAAATGAAAACACAGCACTGAGAAACATGACACTACACAAATTCTCTGTCCCTGGGGGAAGGAGCCTTCTGCTGCCACTGAACGTGTGAGCTCCCAGCCTGATGCCCTCCCCAGGGCCTTCTCACCCCTGTATCTGCCCCTGAACTGGGCGCTGGAAGCAAACTCCAAAACTGTTCCAGGAGCTGCAGGGCTGCCCTGGCCAGGCACAGCCTGACCCCCACACCAGGAGTGGACAGGGACTGAGAGGCCTCAGGGCCAGGGAGCCCATGGTGGGCCAAGCCTAGCCTGGCTCCACACCCGCCGTGTGCTGTGAATGTCACAGATGTGTCAAATACAGCACAGGGCGGCTGCAGGCTCAGACCCAACTGCTCTGAGCATCCTCTGAATCTGCTGCCTAAGAGAGGCCCTACAGATGTTTATTGCATGTTGGAGCAAAATAACAAAGACTTCAGCCTTAAACAATGGCCTCTCGAGTACACCATACATGCAGTATGTGCTGTGCTGAGTTTTCCTATTTTCCTGCCTTTTGGAGTTGCTATATTCCAGAGCTAGCTGTGGTTTGCTCTCCTCGGTGATACACAACGCAGTGTCCTCACCATCTGCTTCATGGAAATCTCTCCAAACTTCCCCTTCCAAGAGAAGATGTACATGAGAACCTGGTTTTGCAGCAAAGACTCACTAGTACCCCAGTGTGACAAACACGTGGGCTGAAGGACATACTGGCCACATTCAGATCAAAGGATTGGGGAGTGCACATGACCTCCTCTGTGCCAAGTCACAAATGAGGGGTTTCTAAATAATATCAGAGTATGATCTGGCCAATACTAGAAGCCTGTGACATAGAAGCAGAAGTTTTCCAAATTATACTTTATTTAAAACACAATAAATTTTGGCTAGTAAATCTGCAGTGCATTCAGAGAATCCCAAAATATGCTTAACATAAGGCAGAAATAACTAGATAAACTTTCAGATCAGATGTTTTATCATATTCCAGAAATAATACTATTGATGTACAAAATAAATTACTAAAGAAAGCTCTGAGTAAATATGAGTGGAGCAGCTCTGTTGCCCTCAGTAGAACTGGGACATCAATCTACATTGGTGCACACATTTTTACTGTTCTCAAAGGCCTGCTTTGATAGAACAACTTTTGCTTTCCTGAACCTTTAGGAAATTTCCCAGAGTACAGATTCCAGGGGTAGACACTTCAGAGGGTGTCCTAAGTAACACAAGAGCCAACATTATCATTTCTCATCAAAAAGAGATTATGTAAAGTAAAATTTTAGACCATAATACAGGGTTGCTTTTTTAAAAGCAGGAGGCATTTTGTAATTGCCAGGTTATTATAAATATCCTGGTTTTTTTAATAAAAGTTACTTTTCTCTGGTGAACTGATTATGATGACTCCTGGTAGTTTTTTATACAAAAATGTTAACTGTGGGTTAATTCTATGCCATATAATCCACTTGTAATTATAGTCTCTATCAAGGTGACGATATGGGGCCTGGTAGTTTCTGGTGTGCATCTGCAAGCTGCACTATTGGCAGAATTTTGTTCCAGCTTCACAAATGCCTCTGAGAGTTTTAACTGACTGGACCCACAGCTGAGTAACATATGTTTAGGTTTTGGAAAAATTTTGTTTGAGCAGGTAAGTAGCTGGTACCTTACAGCAAAGAAAGAAAAATTAATAATTATGTACATGAGTGTTATATGCACATGTGCTGGTGTATCCCCCCTCCCCAGGCCATACTATGATCTCATAAATGCTCATCAGGCCTCAGCCTTGATGAACAGCCCCTGGGCTCAGCTCCTCTTGAGCTTATCAGAAACACTGTCAGCTCCCAGGCACTGCTGCTGTCCAACGAGCTCCTGCTCTTTAACCAAGTCTTGGAAACTTATTTTTCTCTCCTGAATACCAAGCCTGGAATAACAATTCTGCTACCAGAATTTCTAAGGAGTGACCGACCTGAATTGCAGCCAGGCTGGAAAATGACTGTGACTAAAGCCCATCTCTCGTGACCCCACCAACAGCGGTCCCGAGTGAGACCCTTGGAGCTCTCCTGGGCTGCAGCAGCTGCCACCAGCGACCTCCCTGTGCTGGGGCCTCTCCCAGCTCAGGAAATCTCAAGTTTGCTGTACTTGAAGGACCTGCTGAACGACAGTGATGGATCCTGGGCTCATCCCCCACTCCCTGAGGCTCAACCCTTTGCCCATTGGGAAGATCCAAAGGCTTTCAATGTGAACACTTCACTGAATTCGAGGGCAATTCTTTCACAGGTTCGTACCTTGTGCAGCCCCTTTGGGCCTGTGTGTGTGCAAGTGGGAGTGTGCCACAGCAAATGTCCATGAATATTGCTCTCTTAATTATTAAATTCTTTAGATTGTAAGGAAATGAGGCCCGTGAGTTCCTGCTGTGCTACAGTAAATTCTAGATGAATCGTTTGTTAACTTAAGCTATTGAATAAGTGCTGTTGGGTTTAAGTGCTGTTAAACCTCTAGGCCTAAACTGTTGGTCAAGTCTGGGGCTCAGTTTGGCAATGGGGTCCACTCTGAACCTTGTGCCTCAACCAGGGGGTCTCTTATATTCCTTTTTACCTGCACCCTACCTATCCTCATCCTTCAGCTCCCTGCCCCCACCTTCCACCCCCCCCCCCAACCTTCATGAAGACAATTTTTGGGTTGATTCTGATTTTAGATTGATTGATTTTAGATTTTAGTTTGCTTTTTCTCTGTGTGTTTAACCACCTAGTAAGTAGTAGAGTGAACCTTGCCCATTAACTTTGTGATGCTTTCTCTTTTTATATCCAACCTGCTTTTGCCAATACCTCTGCCAGTGATTCTTTAAGTGACCTAAAACACTCATTTGTGACATGGCCCCCATCAGCAGCTTTCACACAGCTTCACTTTTCACTGGCAGCTTGGCTTTTCACTGCCTGCAAATCCCTTTTGGAAAGACAGATTCTGCTGTGAAAGTCATTTTTTTCCATCTGACACGATTGCCACGGGGGAGATCAAACAGCTGGAAACTGCAAGTGGTGGACCATGCCAGTAAAACCTGTTTTCAGGATACTGTAACTAGTGGATGCACCTTGGAAATGAGGTTTTGCCTCAGGAATGTAAACTGCAACCTGCCAGACTACCAGGATAGATAGAGGAGGTCATGAGTAATGAGGGAAATAGGTGTAACTGGAGGCAGAGGTGATCCACCACCATCAGCACACAGCTGTGCCTCGGCAACAGTGCATGCACACATCCACTGGATGAAGCTGATCCCAGGATGAGTGTTAGCATCTCCCAGTGACCTGGGAGCCCTCACATTGTTCCATGCCTTTATCTGGAAACAGACACCTCTATGAAAAGAGGTCAGTTGCATCTTGAGCCCGGCAACAGCCATCCCAGGCAGGTACAGATCTCCATTGAATTTCTGAAGTTTCCACTAGGCTGGAAGTGGATTAAGCTCCACAAATGAACAAATATGCCCAGACTGACGGACATGGCAGGAGGTGGAATCAGGGGCTGTCAGCTGCTGCTGAGTCACTTGGGCGGAAAACCCTCCTCTGAAGTTTTATGTGTGGCTTTGTGGAGCTTACAGCTCCTTTCTCACCTCTCTTGTCAGGAGCAGCTGAATAGTCCAACAATATTGTTAACCCTGTGCAAAGGAAAATACATCCTGCCTAAAGTAGATTTTGCAGACCCAGGGTATTTCACCATTTCTGTAAATTTGGAAATTTTGCTGTCTGGTCACATTTTCCTCCCTATCAACCTGGGCAGTGTGATTTGTTGCCCTAGAAGAAAATCACTATTATGTTAGCAGCACACAGCAGCAACAGTTCTAACATCTGACACAGCAGTAGTAAGTTCCTGACCTGACATTTCGAAGAGACTCTTCCTGACTCTGGTGTGCTTTGGAGTAAGCCCTAAAGACCTTGCCCATGCTTTACCCCAGTAGTCTTCCTTGTGATCAGCACTTGACTCTTCATCTGCTGTGGCTCCTGGGGCCTCTTTATTCTTTCTGAACATTCAGCTTACAGTCAAATGTCAGCTCCTCAAAAATAAGTGGTTGGCTTGTGGTTAAGGAATCGGAAGAAGAGGGCTTGGTTAATTCCCACCTCGACCACAGATATCCCAAGTGAGGTTGGCCAGATTGCTCACAGTCTGGTTTATTCCAGAAACACTGAATTCAGTTGCTACCCAGTGGAATTTTTATGTGCTTGGCCCTTAAAATCTCTGCTAACACCCACAAATGTAGGGCAGGGACAATCCTAACACCTTTCTCTTACTTACTGAAAGCTGGAAGTTCAGTACCAGGCTCTGGGCTCCGAAACGTCTGTACAGCACCGAGCACAGGGAGCTCCAGGGGCTCTAAGAGAAGAAAGAGCCAAGGAACAGAGACCCTCCCTGTGAGAGGGTCAGCAGAAGGGGTTTCTCCCATATGCCAGGAAGATGATCAGAATATGCCAGAGGGGAAAAAAAGAGATAATTGTCTCAAATTGGAAGATTACACAGGTTAACTCATAAGCACATGCAATGAGTTTCTGGCAGAGTGATTCTACCTCCTCATTTGAACCACTCAAAATGAAGGCAGAGTTTTAGTCACACAGAAATTACATCAAAAGGAAAATCCAGATGTTTTGTGAATCCCACCACTAATAAGCTACAAGTGCTGTTTTTTCCATTGTACAAGAAAATGATGAATTTTTAAACATATACAAAACAAATTGTTTGTGATTACATTAGACCTTCAAAAGAAAGAAGGAACATAAATTCAGAGATGAATAGCATAATACTGGATGCTTGCCTCAGAGCTCAACTTCAATAACTTATCTCAATAAATCCCCCTGCAGAAAGCATCTTATGTACTTCAAACCTGGAGAAGATGAGACATGAATGCTGGAGGAATTACAAGACAGGGGCATTCTTGCAACAGTGAACAAGCTGAAAATTACAAGGTAATGGAAACTCAGCAGGAGGCTGCCGTACCCTGCCATTAGCTAACTCCTCCAATGACTGCTGCAGAAATCACTCAGGTTATGTAAGCACTGCACACTGCTGCTGCACTTTGCATCTCTCTCCACCTAAGCACACAGGCAATTTAATTAGGCAAGAAGAGATACCTGAGCAACAGGGACTTTGGCTTGCAGATGAAACGGGGCTGCCTCCCGGCCGAAGCGCAGCCCTTTGTCCCAGCACGACCAGCTGCCTGTCTCTTCTTTGTTGCACTTTGACACTGGCTGTACAGATCCGTTTATTAAAGCATTTATCATTTTTAAGCCAATATAGCCCTGACCTCCTCAAACTGCACTACTACTGTGACTGTGGAGATCAGGAAAATGAGGAATTAACAGCAGGAGAGTATTAGGCTTGAGTCCCTTAAAGGGCAATTAGTGCTTGTCCTTCATGCTTCTTCCCACAGTCTCATCCCATAGAAACACTTGTTATTCCAGTCTTGGATAGTAAGTCAGCTTCATATAAACATGTCAGTGTTGTGGTTCTTATTTTACTAACAAGGAGGTTAATGAGGGTAAGACACACTTACAGTATTAAAAAGGAAAAAGAAAACCAGCCTGGCAGTGCAATATGGCAGAGCAGAGTGGGAAATGCACTTACAAAAAGGCACAAGAAACCTGGAAAGAAGAAAACACTTGCTCCAAGCAATGCACCACAGAAACAGAAGAAATCTGCTGAAAAGTTTTGAGCATAAAGGAGACACGGGAGAGATTATGTTAAGCTTTCCAAGAGCTGGGGCAGGAGAGAGCAGCAGTAATGGCTAACAGGGCATCCCTGTGTATTTAGGAAATGATGCAGCTGCTCTGAGGGGACTCACAGTGCCTGAACGAAGAGGCACAATAATCAGGACTGTGGAGCAGGGGCCTTGATCACACACTGCAAAAAGGGCCTCCAAGTAAAGGGGTCACCAGCAGAACAGTGGTGTCCCCCAGATTTTACCCTCTAAGAATTGCTTTCTCCTACCCTCCTGTATGCTTGCCACCTCACAAAGCCATCAGCAATCTGTTCCCAGTTCTGCAGGTTAAGGCTGGTTTGGTCTCGGAAAAGCCAAGGGAATGAGATGCCCATGCCAGTTCAGCCTTCCTACTTCCTACCCCTCCCTATAACGATTAACCCCACAAGACCCCTGGCTCTGTGCCACTGGCCAGGTCTGACCTTACCTCAACTGGGTTTTAGAGATGCAGAAGCCAGCTTCTTCTCCAGGGACACAGCAGCCACAGAGTGAGGCTTCACTCATCACTGCAGAGAGGAAACACAAGACACAGGAGATCAAACCTGCAGCCTGAGTTTTGATCTTAGGTGCTTAAAAGATAGGCATCTAAATCCATATTAAGGTGCTTACTTGTCTCAGTGAAGTATCTTGGGGCATGACAGCAAAAAGCTTGACTCCCAGGCAGTTCATCTAGATATGACTTGACTCTTGTGAAGGCTGTCATCTCATGTGAGACAGGCCCAGCCTCCTGGATGTCCCCACAGCCTCCTGTCCAGGGAGGCCAGAATCCAGCCCAGACTGGGGTGGGTTAATTGTGTCTTACTGGGAACTCCTGCACTGTCTGTGCCATTCGTTGGCTCTGTTTCAGCTCTGGGAGTTACTTCCTCGCATTGTGCCCCATCCATGCTGTCAGAATGTGCTGTAACCATCAGCAGCTCCTTTGATACACACTGCATGCATTTAAACTCAGGCCTCCTCCAGTGTTTTCCAATCAATATCCCCTGCCAGGATTTCTGAGATACCTTGGTATTTTCCAGTAACTATGACAGAAAATGTGAGATATATTGCAAATGCCACCAAAGCCACTAGATGACATTTATTCCTGTGCCAGGCTTCAAATTTGGTGGGACAGATTTCATTCTGAGTTGAAGGAGGGATGTATTTTACCCTCTGTGTCTCAGAGATGCTTTCATGGTGGTGACTGTTACATCCCTGGCATGAAATATACAATTATAAAACAATGTCTCTAACTAATATTATAAATTGTTTCTCTAAAATAAGATACTGGGCATTAACTGTTAAATATTCTTGGTTTTATTCTGTATCCAGAGAAAAGGAAATTTAGAAACATTGGTACTCTGTGTCTGGAAGAGACCCTCAGATCCCAGAACGTGCTTTGGTTTTTATGGGTTTCATCTCAGGAGTTGAATTTTTAACTCAAATCAATAAAATGCATGGGTGCACTTACACACTCATCCAGCTTTCCTGGACATGTTAGAAGATTACCAAGCTTGCCTGATTCTAATTAAAAGCAGACTAGTGGGCAATTAATTTAACTTGTACCAACTTGTAATTACAACATTTGCTGTACAACTCTACAAATACAGGTGGCAAGGGGGGAGAGGCTTCTCTGGGATTTTTGTGGTGCTTCTCTGAAAAACCTCAGAGCAAATCAGTTGTGGTAAGTTGTAGTGTGAGACCTGCATTGTTTAAAAATCATCTCAATACTGCCTTATACAACAATAAAATGGAAGATGTGGGAAAGTAAAAACTGCAACACGCTCCATGAATCCCCACTCATTCCACTGCTCCCACTGTCTGACCAGTTGTTTCCCTGATGAGCTGTGTTCCCTGGTTTTCAGTCTGACCTCTTGTTTGCCTGTGCCACATGGTTCTGTAAGCAAGTCTCTCTTTGCTGCAGCTGCTTGACCATTCAGAAGTGGAGTTTCATCCACTTCTGCCTTTCCTCTTTCTCCATCACTATTCAGGCTGCAAGGAGAACAAAAAATACCACCAAGTTCTTCAGTTCCATAACCACCCTTCTCTTCTGAACAGATGTTTTATTAAAAGGCTTCCTGAAGACTAATGCTGCTACTAGGGTAGGTTTAACAACAAACAGACTGTTTTCCTCCTCTTTCGTAGAGCCAAGGACTACTCGCAGCTTCAGTGGAACATTATGACAAGACAATGTTTCCTGTGCAAGGGAGAAAAGCTAAAGTGCTTCCTTTCCTCATCACCATATGACATTATGTCCTTTCCCCATCCCCAGCAGGAGAACTTTATTGACACATTCCCCTAATTCAAGTTGTCAATTAAATGACAACAAATAAATGACAACTTTAATGTCACTTCACTAAAATGACTCTGCAACAATTTTTGCTTTATTGCCCAATTGTGTCCTATCAAGTATCACGCAACTCTGAAAAATATCCCCAGAAGAAGGAAAAAAAAAAGAAGAAATAATGGAGGAAGGGAGGAAAACAAGTGAAAGAAGAAACCAGAAACTGCTTTCTGATGTTGGGTTTACACGGGTCATCTCTTCTCTAAGACTGGGCACAGCTCAGTGCAGCTGATGAGGTGACTGGTACATGCTCAGAACAAAGGTGGTCTTCCAGAGCAATTCACATTTCCATCTTTTATTTGTCATGCCAGGACACTCAGAGATTGTCAGACACTGAGTCAATGCTCGGCTTTCAGAGAAAAATATACACAGTTCAAACCTGAGATTTAATGATTTGAAGGACTGCATTGCCTCTGCTCCCTTGGTGATACCTGATGCATAGGAAACCAAATTACTTACTGTTGACACTGACTTGTTTCACTGAGGATTCGTATTTGTTCTGAATGATCTTCAAGCTCTGGAGAGTGTTAAATGTACACCACCAACCAGAAAATGTTTATAATGATAGTTATTTGCCATACTTTCTCTCACTACTGACTGCCTCTGGGATAGAAACAGAACCAGTGAATAATTTAGGTGGGAAGGGACCTTGGAAACCTTTAGGCTAACCTCCTGCTCCAAGCTGTCTCAGCTAGCTCAGATTGCCAAGGACCTGGTCTAGTTTCAGTATTTCCACTGGCAGAGATCCCATAATCTCTCTGGTCCTCATGACTGATCACTCTCATGATGACACTGGTGTCTTAATATCTGCAAAGGTATATCCAGAATGGGTTCATATCTGAAAATGTCTCCTTATTCCTCTTCCTTTGTATCACTGCAATTTCCTACACTGAACACTGTATTTGTTTTCTCTTCCCCTAACAGAGGCAAAGCTGGAATCAAGCTGTGTGGAGACCTCTGACAGCATCAACACTGTGCAACATTCTGTAATGAGCAGGTCCAGTGCTCACATCCTCAGATATGTTAAGTCTTACCCAGTTCTAAAGTCTAACTCTGCAGTTACTAAGGTTAGTGAGGTTCTCCCATCAATGATAGCTGACATCCTGTGGTGTCAGGGACCATTTGTGAATGGTCAACAACATTTTTACATTATTAAATAAGGGCTCCAGTGAAATCACTGCTAGCTGGGGTTTTGCTGGGTTATTATATATGCTGCAGTAACTGACACGTCAAACAAATTCAAGTTTTCACAAAAATAACAGAGTGAAGGAGGAACTGTGAGTTCACCAGAACACCTAGGGCACATCAGCACATGAGACATGACAGCAAGAGAGCTGCTACCAGCAGCTGAAGCATCAAGTCAGTGGGCTGCAGGCAGCTCTGGCTGGTCCTTTGCTTATCATGAAGTAGAAAGTTGTTTGGTTTCTCTTCCAGTATTTGCTGCTGTAGACCTCAAATCTAACTTTCTGAACAGGAAGCATTCCACAGCTGAATCAGTTCCACTTGCCACAAAGGCAAACTTGTCTGCTTCATAATTGATTTTCCACAGACAATTCATTTAAACTTTTCAAACCCCTCCTGATGGCAGGATTAGAGCTGAGTCTCTACAGTTTGCAGGGCAAGCTTGGAGCTACATTTCTCTTTCAGAGTTCTGCTTAATTGGACAAAGGGGACAGAGTTCAAGGGCAAGCCAACAGAAGGTGTTTTATTTAAACACAGCCCTAAAGTACCTATAATGACAAAGCATGTCTCTCACTCCCACATATAAATGACAGAAGAGATGTTTCAATTCCGTTTCCCTCTCTTGGCTCAGTGGCTAACACAGGAACCTGATGCATTTGATCCTCTAGCATTAGTTCAGGGAAATGTGTTTATTATGAGTTCCATTATAATATACTTAGCACAGTCCTTTCAAGTGATGACTAGAGGTTTATTTAGGAACTAATTCAGCACCAGCTACAGTTAAAAAGCTTTCACATGTCAGTGGAAACTGCATTGGATCTTTACTGACGGTTAAGGTTAAAAATAATCAGTAATGGAGCTGAGGGAAAGTGATTAAACATTTTTACATGCAGCTTATTGGATAATGACCACTACTTCTCCCAGTGCATTATTGTTTCCAGTAAGTTTTCTTATTAGGATAGGTGGAAAATACCAAACCTCCATGGCTGCTGTGAAAATATGTTTCCTTCTGAAAAAAAGTTCAGTTTGGCATTCCAGAACCAGGAATTCCCAACAGCCACTTGGAAATGCTTTCACTCACATCAGAATGCCAAAGCAGCGGTGGTAATGAGCCCTCTGCCCATCATGGTCTTATGAGGGGATAAAAAGACTAACATCTACCTCAAGTTGAAGACTATTCTGTTTTTCACAGTCCAGTGATGAGTCCCACTCATCAATTCTGCTGTCCTCCAGGGGAGAGGAGGTACTGTGCCCACAGGCCTGAGTTCTTCCATGGCTGTACTTGCTGGCCAGACCAGAAAGGAGGAGCAGTTCACAGCAAGATGTTTTAGCACATATTTTAGACTCGTTAATAATGTCTGAGGTTCTCAGGCTAAGAAAAGAAAAAAGAGATTCGGGAGTTAGTGCCTGGCAAAGCTGACAACCATGTGTAGTAAACACTGTCTTTATAAGCTCTTTATGTTTTGAATGCAGTATACAACGTAAAATGACCAATATAGAATGAAATTTTCTGCACACAAAGAAAATCAGTCTTAAAAACCGTACTGTAAACTCACTGAGGAGCACTGCTGTCTGTCCTGGGGTGATGTTATGAAGCCGCTTTATTTCTTGACCGTCCGCTCAGTGCCCAAGGTGCCTCTGACACGGGCCCGGGGGCAGGGCCGGAGCCGCGGGCCCGAGGGGGCTCTGAGGGGTTCAGCCCCACGGGCTCTGAGGGGCTCGGGAGGCAGTGCGCCGGGAGCGCTGTGCTGCTTTTCTGGGTTTCCTTTGTGTTCCAGCTAGCTGGGAAAAGGTTCTGTTGGGGTTTTTTTCGTGTTCTTTTTTCCCCTTTCCTTCCCTTTGTCTCCCTGCCTCCCTTCCCTCCTCGCCCGTCCGGGGAGCCTGCGGGGGCGGCCCCGGTTGGTCCCAGCCCGGGTGTCTGTTTCCTCTCGGGGAATTCGCTGTATTTTGAAGGGGTTTTTTCTGTTCTACCCTGTTTTGTTTGGTGTTAATAAACAGTTTGGGTTTTTTCCACTTTCACTTGTTGTGACCCACTTGTCTTATTGGTGGAGGAAAAGGGGAGGCCCTTTTCCCTTCGGAGGAGACACTCATTCCGGAGTGTTTCCTGCTGAAGTTCTGTCTCCGAAACCGAGACACTGTCACAGCCACCAAGGCAGTCGCATCTCTGTGCTCCTTCTGCCCAGACCTTCTCTCCTAGGACACACCCCAGTGAGGTTTTCTTTACACAGGACACAGAACTAACAGCTTTTGTTTTTACAATACTCAGGGCTGCAGGTAAGATAAGGATTCCCACTGGGTTCCTGCAGAACAGATCCCTTTCCTTAAAGCTTTCCCTCAGAGCAGTTCTCAGCAGCTTGCTGGAGTGCAGGCAGCCGGGATATCTAGGAGGCTTTTCTGTGTGCCACTGCCGAGGCTGTGGTCCCTGGGCCACCGTCACCAGCTCCCTGCCACTCTCTGAGCTCTCCCCATGCTTGGCTTGCCCTGGTCCTGGCCCCAAAGGTCTCTCTCAAACACCTCTAGTACATTCTGGGAAGGAGCAGTCTCACATCCTTCTCAAGGGTCAGACCTGACCCAGTATCTCCCTCATTGAAGGCAGATTGTTATGGTCAAGGACATATAAACATCATTACCACAGACACACATTCCTCTTTTCCTGTCACTCCCTTTCCTTTCTCTGATTAACTCAACCCCATTTCCCCCATGGAGTCTGGGCAATAGAGCTGGAGAAGGGTCTGGAATACAAGTCTGATGAGGGGCAGCTGAGGGAGCTGGGAAAGGGGCTCAGGCTGGAGCAAAGGAGGCTCAGGGGGGACCTTGTGGCTCTGCACAAGTCCCTGACAGGAGGGGGCAGCCGGGGGGGTCGGGCTCTGCTGCCAGGGAACAGGGACAGGAGGAGAGGGAACGGCCTCAAGTTTCACCAGGGGATGTTTTGAATGGATATTAGGAGAAAATTCTTTACCAAAAGGGCTGCCAATCATTGGAACAGGGTGCCCAGGAGTGGGCACCAGAAGTGGTGGAGTCACCATCCCTGGAGGGATTTAAAAGATCTGCAGATGTGGCCCTTAGTGACATGGTTCACTGGTGGACTTGGCAATGCTGAGCTAACAGTTAGACTTGATGATCTTTTCCAAACTAAACAATTCTATAATTCTATGATTTCACATTAGAATGACATGTTTTTTAATAGACTGTAAGTGTCCTTAATTACCCAGGCTAAACAGCATTAGGCACAAGTTCAAGGTGACTCCAGCAGCTCTGTTCAAAATCTGCATTTTCATCTTACTTAGATTAATTCATACTTTAATTGCTCATATCATTGAGGCGCTAGAGAAGGGAGCACTTTCATTCCTTTGATCTCCTGCTTTCAAATACACACAGGCAATGTTGGACATCAGGCAAACCTTCAAAATTGCTCTGCTCCAGGGTAAAGCACAAGGCACAAGTGTGGAATGGCCAAAACCACACAGCATGAGTGGCAGCAAGGCCTGGGGACAGGCCACCTCATGCTTCCCCTGTTATCGCAAACATTTAATTGCTTATAACACTACTAAAACAAGAGAGCCTTCATCTGTTTATCAAAATTGGAACCAGGAAGAGGCATGAAGACTCCTTGCCAATGCCCACCCCAGGATCAGAGCCCTGCACGTGGTCTGTGCCTTCTTGCCACTGGCAGTGGGTGGCCATGGCCCTGAGTGTCCCATCCTCCACATGGAGCTAAACCAACTAACAAAATACCTCTTCATACATAAAAACCAGTTGGTAAGCCACTGCTTTACAATGGGGACAAACAGGAATGGATCACACCACAAAAAATATTTGGGAAAGGGAGTATGAGACCTTTAGTTCTTACCAGAGCACACCAGTGAGGAGTTTTCAAGGAAGTTGAAAGGCCAAAAATTCAAAGACACAAAAAGAAATACTTTTATACTGTGATTAGCCTACAACACTCATTGACATGGGATGCTCCTGAAGGAAAAGCAAAAAGATTTTAAAAGGTGTTGGAAATACACATGCCCATCATGGCTGTCTAAAGTCAATGGCTGTCAAAAGGAAGGGAACTTAAAATTTCCCTTCAGTGTGGGTTCCTGTGAGGTGTTTGCTCCTCGTCTGTCTGTTGGGGGTTTCAACACTCACAGTCTCAGGTATCTGCTCCTGATGCCTGTCAGGGAGAAGTCCCTGAGCTGGAGCTGCTGCTGGTGCAGCCTGGGTGGTTCTCTGTTGCTGATGAGGACTGATGTCAGCAACAGCTCATGCTGCTTAGCACTTGCATCAGCCGAGCCATCAACATATTAAAAAAACCCCACAAAAACACCACCATCACAAAAAAAAGCCAAACAAAAAAAGACCCAAACTAGCATTGCATTTTTCACTCAGGAAAGCTAAGTACAACTCTCTTTTTTATCCTTTTTTTTCTGTCTGTCCAGGTAGTGTAGCCCCCTGAGGGGCTTCCACTGAGGATGTGAGCATACCCCTTGGCAAGTGAAGCCTGATATTTTCTGAAAAAATATATTCTTGGTTCAAACCCTAATGTTTCTGTGTTAAGAGAGGAGGTTTTGCACCAAGCACTGTGTGCACAAGCTATTTCTGCACCTTTCAAAGCCCCACTGAAGGTGTACATGTCAGCAAGAGCACTCAGGCTCTAGACATGGGGACAGCAGTGGGGCACAGTCTGTCCCTGCACTGGGACAATTCCTTTGGAGCTGCTGATGCCCCTGGAATTTCCTCTGCCCCTGTCCTCCTTTTGGCTGTGCAGAAGGTCCTTCATACCAGCCTGTCACCTTCCTCCCCGCCAGACCAGTTTGTCCAACTTCAGATTTGCATTTCCTCCTTTAATTTGATTAGTGACAGCTGCTATTATCTGAGAAAATCTAAATTGTCTTTTCCTGTGCTAATGTATCACTGTAGTATGTGTGTGGGGATTAGAGAACAAGATGGATTTATTAATACACTTCTAATTAAAGAGAGAGATCTACTGTTCAGTGGCTTTTGGTGAAGAGGCTGTAGCAGTTTTTGGAGGTGGAAAGGACAGCCACAGGTTGTCACTGCTAATCACAAACCATGACTGGGGTCTGACTGAGGCTAAGTACTCTTATCTAAGATTTTTAAGTTACAATTGCTCAAGCCTCTAGCATCACAGTCTCTAATGGTTTTGTCTTAAGGGTAACTGGGCACTTAAAAAATCACCAGGCAGTTTGTGAAATGCTAGTGAAAGATTTTGTAAACTAAGCCTAATTACAGCAACAACAGACCTGTCTGCAAGAAGCTGTGATCTGAATACTGATGCCCCGAAGAATTACTGCCATTTACTCTTCTTAGGAGTGCAACTTCAAAAAAAAGTCCTTGTGCATATTCTTCTTATAACTTATGCCAGGAACTCAGAGGCTCCCAGCCTCTCTTTACAAAATACAACACAGCAACTTGTCTCCTTTCTGTATAGCAGAGAACTGGGACTAGCCAGGAATGGCACTGCACTCTTCTCACAACCACAGCCCAACCAGCATCCTGAAACCCCACAGAGAAAAAGCACAAGGAAAAAGAAAGTCCAAATATACCCATGTGTCACACCACAAACCCGGTCATGTTTTTGGAGAGGAGAATGTCTCATCTGGTGTGGCCATTCTTACACAATTAAGTTTATGTGGGGGGTATTAACATCTCCATGGGATGAGCCAATAAAGAATTCTATTAGAGGGAACTGAGGAAGAGCTTTCTTCTTGCCCCCACCTTTTAATATAATTCTTTTAGCCCTGACTTACCTCCATATCAACACAGTATTAGTGGGATACAGACAGAACACATGAATAAAGCTCCTCCAGGGAGATGAGGTGCTCAGCTGGTCCAGGAAGGGCCACTGCAGTCTCCAGTGTTCAGGAGAGCAGTATTCACACCTTAGGAATACTGGGGGTGTGGTGAGGCTCAGGAGGCTGAGATGTGGGAGTTTATAGACTGGAAATCTCAATCCACTGAAATCATCAGAAGTCTCTTCATGGACTTGATCTCTGTCTTTGGATCAGACCTGGATCCTCAGCAGATGTAAATCCCTGCATCTCCACTGAAGCCACACAGCTATGCCAGGTGAGGTCAGCTGATGCTCCTGCCCTTTCTCTCCACAGTAATTCAACAGGCATGACTGCCTGCAAAAGCACTGGCTGACAACAGCTTTCTCCTCTCAAATGAACTACTTCCCCTGCGTTCCCAGGTTCTACATCTTCTCTAATAGTGTCTTACTCTAGGTGGATTATCCATCACCATAAAATCATTTATTCTTTCAGACACTGTTAATTTTACTGAGGCTGGCATGGATTAACAAGCCATTGATCCACATTTACAGATACAGTAAACAACTCTTGATTTCCTTCAGTCTCTACACATGAGCATGCTAAGTAGTTCCAGCCAACGCTGCACGCTGGACACACGCCCACCTTGTTACTAAGAGATATCCAAACCTTTCCTACAAGGTTATCACTGTACACTTTCCTGCAGAGGAAGAGAAACTCAGAGCTTACTGGTATGAACAGACCTGCAGGATATCTTGATTTCCTGTAATTTCAAATAAATCAACAAGATTTGGGTTTCAGTTATCACTTTGTAAATCTTATTCATCATTCCAGTAAAAGCCTAAAGAAAACAAAATGCTTTTTATTGTGGATTCTCTCTTTTATTGGTGGTTAAAAGATTAGGAGTGCCCAGACTGTTGTTACAATGGAAGAAGAGATGGTCCCCAGCTTGACCTCAGCTAATTTTGCTGTTGGGGAGCTTACTGCAGTGCTCAGTGGTAGCTCACATTGATGGCAGCAAAACCAGATGGAGACTCCCAAGCCCAAAGTTGTTATTCAAAACATAAAAAGAAAAATAATCCTTCAAACACTTCTGAGCTACCTGGCCCTAACCAGCATGCTCCATGCTCCTTTCAACTTAGATGCCTGAATTTAGCCTGTATGAATCACCCTAGGGTAAATCTCTACCCAGCCTTCATGTGTAAATGATGCATTTTTCAGCATGGGAAAGAGGCAAGTCCTAGAATGAGAAGCTAACCTGAGACTCCAAGCATGAGTGATCCAGTCAGTCCTGTCTTACAGGGCAAGGAGGGTTCTCAGAACATCATATCATCAATCCCCCTGGTTATTTGACTGTATCTGACTGTACTGTTTCCAAGACACTGCCCCAGCTGCAGGGCTTCCCAAGGCTGGCTATTCCAGGCCTCACCATTTATTCCTCACAGCAGCAATCTGCATCTCCTTGGCTGCAGTATAAAACCTAAACATCTTTGTTCTATCTCCTGCAGATAGTAAGGACAAACTACTTTCTTCCCCTTCTAAAGTTGCCTCCTCTTCCCATAGCCCTGCTCTGTCTTAACTACCTCCTCTTCCACAGACTCCTCATGCTTCTGCTCCTCACTGGTAACAACAGGACAACAGTGCTGTGCCCCCCTTCCTCAGAGAGACAAACACATTTAGGAGATTATGAGCTCCAGATGACTGTAGGCAGTATGAGTTTTTTCAAGGTACTTTGAAGTGATGGATAGCATTGCCAACTGTAAATTTAGCCCAGTCATTGTAAAACAAGGTCATTTCCCTCAAAACAGATTCAAGTGGTCTTCTGCATCACCCCAAAACCACGGAATCCCAGAATGGTTCAGGAAGGGACCCCAGAGGGTCCCTGGTGCCACCTCCCTGCCCAGGCAGGGCCATCCCAGAGCACAGGGCACAGGATTGTGCCCAGAGGGCTCTGCAATATCCCCGCTGAGGGAGACTCCAGCCCCTCCCTGGGCAGCCTGTTCAGGGCTGGGCCCTGCCCAGGGCAGCAGTTCTGCCTCCTGTGCAGGGCAATTGCTGGGCTCAGGCCCTGCCCGGTGCTCTGGTGCCACTGCTGGGCACCACTGAGAAGAGCCTGGTGCATCACCTGGCACACTCCTTTCACACACAGATAAACACTGAAGTCATCACCGAAAGCCACCCCGAGGTGTGCTGTTAATAACAGTGTTCCACCATTCCTCCCTGGGAGGGAGGGCAGGCTCTGGCACAGGTGCCCAGAGCAGCTGTGGCTGCCCCATCCCTGGAAGTGTCCAAGGCCAGGTTGGACGGCGCTTGGAGCAGCCTGGGACAGTGGGAGGTGTCCCTGCCCGTGGCAGGGGGTGGGACAAGATGAGCTCTAATGCTGCTTCCAAGCTAAACCATTTTATGATTCTATGATGATTCTGAGATCATGAGCTAAAGTCAGGAGGCCAGGCTATGAAACGAAGTAATTGGAAACTTCTATGTGAATATGCCACTTGATTGGATATAGTCTACTGTTTCCTTAGCTGCTACATTGAGAGGACAGAGCGGCAGAGGTGCCCTGTGTGTGATGCAGAGGGACCACTGGCACAAAAGGGGATGTGAGCCGGGTCCCAGTGCATGGATCACATGGCACACACGCTGCAGCAGGACCAAGGAACAGACGAGCTACAGCTGCTGCCTTCTATCAACACATGTGTTCTCACATGCTATACAAACAGCAATTTCTCCTTTGCCTAATTAAAAGATGTTAATTTAAGTCTGGGTTTTGATGTTCAACTAAAGAAGCACTATTACTTCTGCTTTCATGGTATAAAATAAAAATCTCAAATAAGCTCCTAGGACCAGGGCCTTGGGTTTGGGGTTACTAAACAAACAAACTGGCTTTGACTTCCTGGGATTTACATATTGTAAAACCCTAGTGCTTGTTACATTCTCAGAAGGCAGTTTCTCGAGTTTCAGGGGAACCACGACGGAACAGAACTTTAGCTCCTGCCTTCATCTCCAATGGTGAGTGGACAAATGCTGAGACCAGACTCAATGAATTTTAGACATTTAAGCAATTGAGATGTCCATGTAACCAGAAGGTGCAGAGGAGAAAACTGGATGCTCAGCATTTTTTAAGCATTTAAGTGAGGCACTTAAATTTCAGCAACCTGGCTCCCCATATAACCTGCACGAGTCAGCAGAGCTGACCTGTCCTCCTCCTTCCCCAGACTATGGGGGGATCTCCATGGTACCCACATTCCTAAGCTAACTGTTCCAGTTCTGAGGAGATAAATCTGGTTGTAATTGCAGCTGATTCTTGCAACAACTTGAGGGGTGCACTTCTTTTCTCTGAAGCCATTCAGTTCCAAGAGAAAGGGAATTACTATAGGGACTGCTCTTGCCTTCAGCTTGAGGCTGTCTAGCAAAGGTGAGTAGCTGCCACACGTGACACATGGGCTTGCAAAACAAGGCTTAAAGAGACACCTGGGAAGCATTTGAAAGGACACAAGCCCAGAGAAGGAGTCTTTAGCCATTGTTCCTTTCTCCTTACTCCTTTACACTGCAAGACATGCAGAGAAGAGGAGTAAATAAGGATCTTCTGTGTTCAATAAGGAGTGGAGTCAGGAGGTAAATGTGCAGGGGGTACTCAACACAGCTGTCACAAGGGCTGTGGATACACTCAACCCCTGTCACATCCACGGCATCACTGTGCAGGCAGTTTGGAGGTGCCCTAAGAGCAGCCCCTGAGTACCAGGGGGTGGTGAGCCCGAGGCTCTCTCCAGCAGTTTGCACAGGAGGGACCTGCCAGGGCATCCTGCAGTGTTAAATAAGCTCCTTAATCAGCATAGAATTCTGTTCCATCATATTGTCTCCTCTCCTCAAATGAAGGAAAGCAGGGTGAGAAACAGACTACTTTATATTCAGGGCTCCAATAACCAACACTGTAGGATCTATCGTGGTCAGAGGGTAAGGAAAGGGAGAAAGAAGCTAAACCTTATTACTAAATGCAAAATATAAAAACATTTAAAGTGAAACCTCCCTGAAGAGAGCTTTTAAATTATTCACAGTCAATGTAATACAATCCACAGCTAATTACAATCTATACATGCAAGTGAAAGTAATGATAATCATAATTACTTTGCACTTATATACTGTCGTAATTTTCATCTGAAGACCTCAAAGTCTTTATAAACATTAATTAATCCTCCCATTGCCCTGCTGTGGTAACTGTTACCATAATTCTCATTTTAGAGACAGGTAAACTGGGGTTCAGAGGTTAAGTGGTTTGCTTGTTGTTACATTTTGGCAGGGCAGGTGGGATTGATTACCCCTCACCACTCCTGGTTGCAGATGTTGGGGCTGTGGGAGGAGAAGAGTGCAGAGTATTGAGGCACTGAGGAGCAAGACTGACAGAAACACTTCACTTACACTACTACAAAGACAGGACTGTATTTCTAGCCCACCACACTGTGCTAGTTCCACTGCTGAGATCCATACATTGACCCTAGAAGCACTGACACTATTTTAAGATTTGATTTTGCCTTCTGGAGAGTTACTTTATTTTTTTTCTTTTGTTTTGTTTCTTCACAGAAAATAGAATCATAAGACTTTGTCTTGGAGACAGGTTTGAAGAGAAGACTGCAAATACCAGAATCACTACTGTTACCAGCTTTGGCTAATAAAGACCTTTTTTTTTGGTTTTGAAAATGCAAAGTGAGAGGACATGGTGCATCTCTGGGAAACGGGGCTGAATTTACAAAGCTTTTCAGGCACATGGGCTCCAATTAAGCTGACCAAGCCAGTCCTGTGCCTTCTGATTTCTGTACAGAGCCTCCAGGCCTCAAGAAGGCTTCACTACTGGCTACTGTCAAGCACAGGAGTTAAGGTAATTTGGGTCAGATACATCTGGTGAGCAGACACCTCTGGGCTTCACGAGTAAGGTATCTCTTTCCCACTGACATTCCATTAAATTTTGAGACTATGGAGAAAAAAAAAAAACATTTATATGGGGCTTGTGACATCTTGGCCTGTATCAGAAGAATAGTGTAGTCAGCAGGACCAAGCAGTGACCATCCCCCTGTGCTGGGCACTGGTGAGGCCGCACCTCAAATGCTGCATTCAGTTCTGGGCCCCTCACTTTAAAAAGGACATTGAGATGCTGGGACATGTCCAGGGAAGGGCAACAAGGTTCATGAAGGGTCTAGAAAAAAAGTCTGATGAGGAACAGCGAAGGGAGCTGGGTCTCTTTAGTCTTGGGGATGCTCGGGGGGACCTCTCTGTTTTCTACAACTGCCTGAAAAGTTGCAGTGAGGAGGGGCTGGTCTCTTCTGCTGTGCCTGCAGTGAGAGGACAAGAGGAAATGGTCTTTACCTGAGACAGGGGCGATTCAGATTAGATATCAGAAAGAAAATTTTCACTGTTGAAAGTGGGTGTCACTGTTGAAAGGGGGGTCAGGCACTGGAACAGGTTGCCCAGGGAGGTGGTGGAGTCACCGTCTTTGGACATGTTGGCATCTGGATCTGGCTCTGGGTGATGTGGTTTAGTTGTTTAGGGGTCCAGTGGCAGTGCTGGGTGAGTGGTTGGACTGGATGATCTGGTAGGTCTATCCCAGCCTTGATAGTTCTATGATTCTGCAGCATCTACCCTAGAGCAGCAGTGAAAGATGCTACCACAAAAAAAAAAAAAAAAAAAAAAAAAAAAAATTAGTTTAATACCACACAGCCCCCCCCCCAGGACAGGGAGTTCTTTCTTGGGCTAATGATTCAAATCACATGATGCAAAAGATGAATGGACTTGAAAAATCCCCTCAGCAGAATATCTGACAGTCCAAGAGACAAGAGCACTTAACTTCAAACTCCACTCACCTGTAGTTACTTTTCTGGATTTGCATCCCATGGCTCAGAAAATACACTCAGATTTTGTCCTTACCCACATCTCCAAAGGCTGTTGGGTGTTAATCGTTGTCTGGTACCATAGAACACAACAGCCATCACTATCAAGGCTGCCAACTTAACAGACTCTTGTGATGGGAACATTTCTATAGACCTACACAATAAGACTAATTGCATGGGCTTGCTGTAAAAGCCAGAGGTCGTTTGATTACTGGCTGTTTTGTACCATGAAAGTGCACATTAATTATTTAAAGGATGGACTTATAATTATTGTAAGCTCTAAGTAATTACCTATAATTTTGGCAAGTGTTAGAAAAACTGATAGTCTAGCAAATTCAGGTTTTAGTCATTAGTAAGCTACTAATTACATTTAAATTGTAAAATGAGAATTATGCAATTTATCTCCCCAATAATGCATAAACATTACAGTGATTGTAGGTTTTAATGGACTATATTATTACTATAAAAAGCAGAGCAGTGATGGGCAGTGAGGGGCAATTTGAGTTCATTGCTGTTATTTTACATGATAATTGCTTATCAGTGACTGCACAATGATGGGTCTTCTTGATTAACATGGGATAAGTCCATTCCACCCATCAAACTGTACTGGAAAATAACAAAACTTAGTGAAGAGTCACTAAAAAGAATTGATTAATCTTCTATCAATACAGGACTAATTGCTGTAGGTAAAGAATCTAGAAATCACATATTTATTCTTTCTCTGTCCCATAAGAAAAGCAGAATTCCCAAGTCATACTGTCTTGGGTAGGGCTGCTTTTTCATTTTACTTCTCAGGATCTTTTCTCATGCACTCCCCACTCGTCCCTGAGGCTACTCAGTGCTACTCCACCACCTATAAAGAGCAAGAATTAATAGAAACATGCCACCACGTAATACATGCACATAAGGATTTTTCAAATGCTGCTATTCCAAAGCAGCCTGTGTCCACCTAATATCCCAGCATGTCAATGGCAAATCCATTTCAACACAATAAAAGCAGTATAAGGACTAGATTCAGTTTACCAGACAACAGAATGGGTCTGAAACAGTAAATTGTTCAGCATCATTCCAGAAAGAGGAATTTTGTAACAACAACAATAATAATAATATTATAATAATAATAAATGCAAACTATCAAAGGTGATCAAGTAACTATGGGTGCATATGCTCTGATCTTACAGATAATCACCTGTCTCTCTGCAGCAGCAGGTGTTCACAAAAGGGTCAATCCCTGCTTAGCAAGAGCCTCAAAATCTTTACAGTGGCAGCAGAAAGTCAGTAAGAGAAAAGGGGGGAGACCTGTGTGAGGCCGGGACACACCAAATTGGAGCACAAGACTGCAGCATCCAGAGCACTCCCATGGGGCTCAGAGGAAGCCTTACCATCCAGGGTTGAACGTCCAGGGCAGGAGGTTGGTTGCAATTTAATAATGTCATTGTTCCTTTGGTTTTGGGTGACGGGTGATTTCTATGTGTGGAATAAGCAAGTCATCCATCAGACAAAGGTGTCAGTCACACAAGGCTTAGGAGCAATGCTGGTGAACACATCAGGATAGAAATGGAGGACATTCCATCCAGCTGAAAATTACTGCAATTAATCCACATTAGAAACTAGATGAGTTTATATCCCAGACACTATATTTTCAGCCACCAGCACTTCCCTCCACAGCCAAGCAGTGGTATTGGAGTTCAATACTTCCTGAACAGAAAAAGCAACACCAGCCCATGTGGATCACTCAGGCAATTTCCTTATGGATTTTCACCTTCCCTGTTCCATGAACTATTCAGAAAATTGAGCTGAGGGATTGGTAAAGGTGAGGACCATGCCCCTTAGCTTGAAATCAGGACCTGCCCATACAGTTAACTGTTCAATGATTTCAGTATGACTCCTGTCTGCAACAGGGGGAAAACTTGTCTCCTCATGATGTGGGAGGAATGAAATGCTGGGACTGTATTTCCAGGCTTGTCCACAGCGAGACACTTACACATGGTGTGCACCTTAAAAGCTGGAGTCATGCCAGTGTAACTGGCTTGGTGTGACACCAGGGAAATTTAAGAGCTGCTTTGTATTGTTATTTTACAAGCCCTTATACAGTGTTTGTTTTAAATGATGTGCTGTGTGATTTAGCGGTGTCTGCCAAAATGATGAAAGCCAGTGCCTGCTGTGCTGTGCTTTGCGACTGCTATCTTCTCCTGGAGATGAGATATTACTTTTCACTAGAGTTTTCCAGAAGGCAGCAGCAGCTTTAGCCTTTGGGGCACCAGATCTGCTCAGAACTCCCAAAAATAAAACCCAGGGAAATGATCACGCCTTTAGCCCCAGTCTGCATGTCATTTAGCAGAGTGGCTCATCAGATGTTGGATGGCAGGCAGGAAGCTGTCCTGGCAGAGGACACGCAGCAGCAGTGGCAGAGCCCACACCTCAGTGACCAGGTGGGGACACCAGCAGTGCTGTATGAGCCCTTCCCAGGGCATGTGGGGCACCTCCCCTACTCTGCTAACAGCAACGAGGGGGTTGCTCTTTGCTTCTGGGATGTGGCTCAGGCTTTTATTAGTGAGACTTTTGAAGGCCATGGGAACATAGTTTCTGGTGTCAATGCTCAGGCCAACCCCTAATTCCTGTTGTGTGAGCTGGGACATGAAGAGGCTCCTGCCCTGGCAGCTTTGTTGAATTGGGCAGATCTGGCTGGTGCATATTTCTCTAACAGTGAGAACCAAAACCTCCACCCCAGAGGACAGGCAGGAAAAGAAAGAATTACTTTTTGTCAAATGAGAGGCTCTAGCTTCCTTAAGAGCAATACAGGATCATCCCTAGGAACTCAAAAGCTGATGAAATTCCTGCCCTGTATAACTTCCAGGTTGCTACAGAGTGAAAGAGTTGGAAATAACAGGACCCTGGGGACTTTGATGCTGCTCAAGAAATCTAATCCAAAAACTTCCCTCTGCCAATGCCCAGGATCAGGTGCTTCAGTGAAGATGTACTAAGCCTTACAAGAGCTAAACAATGGATAACGTTACTCTACCACTTCTACTCAAGGCTTCAGCCTAATCCCCATTTTAGCATAGTTTCACCTATACACTTGGGCATTGGAATTTATACCCCCTACAAGACTTTTTATTAAGTAGATTAATTCTGCATTGAAACATCCAGTGACTCTTTGCACCTCCCTAAATTCTGGCCCTTTGTAGGAATTGCACATTTATATTACAGGCACATGAAGGCACTGGAAAAACTTCCTTTCTCTAGCAAGCACTCTTTGGCCTCTGGTTCAAAGAAGCATCTGGTCACAGGTTGGTGATTAACCAGAAGGCATCTGAAGAGGAACAGCTCTTCAGCCAGTGCACATTTCCTCTGGGGTGGTGACAGCCATGGCGATGTGGGAACACGGGATCACTGTGCTGACAGGGACCCGATGGGACACTGAGCCCCTGGCCCTGACAGCAGAGGCCACTACATCGCATCGTCTCTTTCACACATACTTCCAGATGTATCTTTACTTTAAACTGGCAGTATTTTTGTCTCTGGTATTCTGGCATTAATGCTCTGTTCCCAAAGCTTCTTACTTTGATGGCTAAATACTGTCTTATTGCCAGGCTAGATTAATTCATGGTTAATCTATGTTTTGCTCTTAGCCAATGCATTCCTCTCTCACTGCTCTGGACTCCCATGTGGTATTTTTAGACAGCAATCAGCTCATCTCTTGGGCTGTGATTTGCTGGACTAAACAAGCCAAACTCCTCCCATCCCATTTCCTACAGTACATTCCACTTTCCTTTAACCTCTTGGTTCAAGTTCACCTTTCCTGGATGGGACTCACTGGAGTGGTGCTGTTTCAGACACAGCTGGCATGGATACTTCCCCTTCTTCTGACAAACCCCAACATCACAGCATTTCCACAGCTGCAGCACAGGGGCGCTTCCCATCATCAGCCAACACAAAAGGAAATCATCTCATTTGTTTTTAACTGCTGTCTCTTACTCTACTTCGAAAAAGTTTTGCTATTAGTCCAAGCAAGCACATGACCTCTCCCTTCATGTTTTTAAATTTCAGCAATGAATACTGCAAACTGTTTAACACTGTTCGTGGGATAAAATTTTTCCAACAAAAAATTGTTTCATTACAACTGCTCTGAGCCTGCTTGCTCCAGTTCTTCCCAGAGGTTTGGCACACAGCTCCCAGGACTCTGCCAGCCTCTTCTCTGCTGATCTTGGATGAACAGAAGAGCTGTTCTCCAAGAGCAGCTGCAGAAGAGAAAGAGATATGGAGCCCTGGCTTTGCCCACCTCACATGAGCTCCTCCCTGCACAGCCCTCAGGACTCCAAGGAGCGTGTACAGCACAGTACCAGGGCTGCTGAGCCCATTTTGCATGTGGCTGATGAAGGCCAAACCTTTGTGTTGCAGTGGGGATCCTGCAACACACATATATCAAACCAGGAGTCCCGTGGAAAGGAAATATATACGGACAGACAGATTCTTGCTAGATGTTTCAGAGATGTTTATTTCTCCAGCCGCATGGCCGGAGCTCTGCTGAGGAACTGCTCCTGTCACGGGACCAAGGGTCCTTCTGCCCGCGCAGGGAACACAAACCAACCAATGGGAACGAGGCTGAGCAGGGGCAGGGAAACCCCGTGTCTGTGCCCTCAGGGCCCCTCTCCCAGGGCTACACGGCGGGGGAGGGACCCCAACACCTCACCCGTTTTATTTTAATAAAAGGAGAATGAAAACAACTGGATAAACATAACAAGAACAGTTTCAAAACAAAACAAGCCACCCTCCTGAGTCTTTAAATGTCCAAACAGATTCTCTGGAACATCTTAGGGCTGACAGAAGGGAGACAGAACTCTCTGAGCATGCTTTGTGGGGAAACTGAGGCAGGAGAGGGTTTAACTTCTTCCCTCCCCCTTTTCATCCCCCACTCAGCATTGGAAAGGGATTTTTGGGGAAACAATTGGCAAAAGCGTGGTTTTGTGAGGGAAACCATGGGTGAAAAAACGGATTGGGAATACACTGGGGGTAATAGGACATAGAGTAAAAGGGAAAGGTGGGATTAGGAAAGGGAGACTGTAGGGGGGACTTACAATGGAGATACTGTCTAACATGACTACGATTTTTTGCATATATACTGCCTTTCACAGAAACACCATCAGGCCCAGTGACCTGCGATGCTTGTAACCCTTTTCTACCTCGTATAATTTTGAATTCCACGACTTCTCCATCTCCCAAGCTTGGGATGCATTTTTCAGGGTTATTCTTTTTAATAGCAGTTCTATGCACGAATATGTCTTGCTGGTTGTCACACCTTGTTATAAAACCATAATTTTGCTTAACATTATACCATTTTACTATCCCTAAGATCTTAGCTACTATGATCTTTTCCTTTTTCCGAGTGGCTGCTGTTTTCTGTCTCGCTGCGTCTTTGCTCTCTCCTTCGGTCGCTCCCGTGTTGGAATTGTCGGAGCTGCTCGTGCCTGCGCGCTCTTCCCGGGGTCGCGTTCGGGGCCGCGTGGGCCGGGCCGGGCCGCGCCGCTCAGTTCTCCGTGCGTCGCCTCCTCTGGTCGCAGCTTCGCTGCCGCTGCCGGGCGCTGCACCCACATCTCGGCCGGGCCCCCGAGCGACGACTCCCCCGCGCTCTGCTCCAGCGCGCGTCTCGGCTGGGCGCGGCTCTGCTCCACCGCCACCGCCGCCAGCCGCCGCCCGTGCACCGCCCCTCTCGGTCGGGCATTCACGGGACTCGCTCCACCACACGCTGTGCTGGGCCGTGCGGGCACCGCCAGGTCCCGCTGCTCCCGCCGCGCCTCGCTCCGCCACCGACACTGCGGCTCGCGTGGCTCCGCCCGCGCGCGGGAACTGCCTCGCTGCTGCTCGCAGAGCGCTCGGCGCACGTGGCCTGGGCTGCACGGTCCCTGCGCCAGGCTTCCCTTCGCCAGGACACAGCTGACATTGCTCAACAGTCTCGGTAACTAAATAATATTCACGAAAATATTCTTCCATCGGCATATATTTTGACTCCAGTATTAACTGTGTCCAAACGGTTTTCCAAAAGCCCTTGGTAAGAATTAAATCCCAAGAAACATAGAAAAAGTTCTTAAACAACCATGCCAGGAAGTGTTTCAGTTCTTTTTGAGCTTGAATCAAGCTAAAATTCACAAATCGTTGTTCAAGAATCATTTTAAGTTTAAGATAAATGTCCATATGCGGCTCTGAGAGCCAAGAGTCTTCCCACCGTTCCTCCATGGTTTAGGTACGGAATAGCAAAGCAAAACCAAGAAGAGGAATCCAAAGTTTCCAGGGTTTACTCACACAAATCAGTCGCTTAGGGATCGGGGATCGTTCTGCTCACAATTCTCCACCATTATGTTGCAGTGGGGATCCTGCAACACGCATATATCAAACCAGGAGTCCCGTGGAAAGGAAATATATATGGACAGACAGATTCTTGCTAGATGTTTCAGAGATGTTTATTTCTCCAGCCGCATGGCCAGAGCTCTGCTGAGGAACTGTTTCAGTCACGGGACCCGAGGGTCCTTCTGCCCGCGCAGGGAACACAAACCAACCAACGGGAACGAGGCTGAGCAGGGACAGGGAAACCCCGTGTCTGTGCCCTCAGGGCCCCTCTCGCAGGGCTCCATGGCAGGGGAGGGACCCCAACACCTTTGTGCTGCCAGAATGTACCTGTCCATCAGGTAGGTCTGGAAGGTACCACTGCCCCCAAAGTCACCATCCCCACTTTACTGGGCACTGAGCTCAGCTGAACCAACCTCCCCAGTGTTCCTCAGCAGCCTGTGCCACCTACCTGCTCTCTGGAAACGTGTGTTGCACAGAAGGCTGAGAGCAAGAGCGTTGCCAAGAAGGTACCAAAAGTCTGATAGGACCAATGGTGGGTTTCGTGTTAGAAATCCCAGCTCACTATTGCTTTGAACTTACTTGTGTTCTCACTGATGTCCAGGGAACATTTTTTTCAGTAGCATTTGTATCCCATGAATTCACACTAAGGCCCTTTCTTTGGTTTTACACAACAATATCCACTCCCAGTGCTCGGTATATTTGCATGCTTTATCAGCAGATGGATTTTTAGGCACAAAGTCCCTGTCTGAAAGGGGAGCGATGCCTGCCAGGAGTGCCTGAGGTGTCTGCCTGTGCAAAAGCCACCAATGACATTACTGCCAGAGAGGCTGGGCTACCAGGGCACTGGAGGGAACAGCTCTGAAATCCACTTGCCCGGGTTTTAGAGATCCTTCTCCAGCCTGCCTGGGTCCGAGAAAAGGCAGCTGAGCCTCATTAGTGAGGCAGCCAAGCAGGACAGGTAGCCTCAGGTTACACTAACAAGCCAATTAAAAGGACTTATAAAGGAAACTTGGCTGGGTAGCAGGGAGGAGGAAGCTTGGCGGTTCTGGCTGGGGAGGCAGAGCTGTGCAACTGAAGATGAGTTGCTGTGTAATTACTGAAGTTTTTTCTATTGTGCCATGGGGGAAGAGGAGCCTAAAAAGATTAAAGATGGCTGATTTGAGGCTGTGATGCTGTTAGTTAGACTGATGTAAACCAAATAGCAGTAA
The DNA here is from genome assembly GCF_017639235.1 of Corvus kubaryi. Lineage (NCBI taxonomy): Eukaryota > Metazoa > Chordata > Aves > Passeriformes > Corvidae > Corvus > Corvus kubaryi. The sequence continues at coordinate 2,459,992 of NW_024581088.1, forward strand.
ATAATGATACTCCTGCTCTGCCTAAATACCTTAGGGCATTTTGGAGTCCCTGTTTGACCCAACAGGCAGGTGGGGTCCCAGGATCTCATCAACACCCTGGAGGCCTTCTAAGGAAGCTGGATGGGGAGGCTCTGTCATACAGCAGTTCCCAGTCACCAGAGACCAAATTCAAACACACTGCCAGCATTTTATAGAAAACAAATTCCAACCCAAATCTGCCCAAATTTCTGCTAAGGACAGGAATTAAAGTGATGACTCCAAATGACCTTTTCAACTGGATTGATGATCCAGTCATCAATCCCTCTCAACAATTTGGGGGATGAAGAATGTTGTTGGGCTTTTTGGTCTGGACTTGAACTAACTTAATTATTATGCAAACTGACCTCTTTCTTTGTCAACCTATTTGCATCTCATACCTGAAACTACTTTTGATGTCTTTGAGGATCCGTTACAAACCAAAAAACCCATATTAATTCACTGTGATTTAATAGACTGGGGCTGGTAAAATTCCTACAAGTTTTCTCCAGATCTGTGCAATGGATCTTTGCCCAAGAGTTAGGGCAAGTTTTATGTATCCAGTCCAACGTCCTGTTCCATGCACTGGCCAAAAACCAGTGCTCCTGAGTAATTCCTTCTGCACAAGCACTACTGGAGTCTGGTAAGCAAAAACAGCCCATAAAACCACATGATCATTTTCAGCCATTTGAGAAGAACACAGAGAGCTCTGTTCTGACTTGAAGTCCCCAGCACAGTGCTAGCATTGGACAAATAACGATGATAGCTTCTTGCACCAAGATGCCTCAACTGGGAAGAATCCCAGCTTAATCTGATGGAACAAAGCTGCCTACAGGAGGCACAAACTCAAACAGGTCCTGGGACACCTGCCTGAGCATCAAGATGCATATTCCACCCACATGGCTGAGATCTCCTGAGCCTGGGAATGGCAAACAGCACACCCATGTTCATGTTCAACTCATCTGAATGATCACGTGACAAGAGAAAATCCCATCTACATGGCCGGGTATGGCTGAGAAATCAAGCACTTTCACTTTTCAAGTGGAAGACAAGAAAACCGTAAGTTCTCACTTCATTTTTTTTCCAGTAAAGAATAGACACAGTCTTTTCCTATTTAAACAGATGGATACCACTCTTACCTGGGAAGGAACATGTGCTGTCTTTTGTAGCTGGATCAAAGTAAAGTTGAAAGGATTAAATGAGACATGTCAACCATGAAGAATTGCATGGCAAAGAAAACAAGTGATAGCTCTGAGAGTCCTGGGTTTGGGACTAGAAGAGGAGAGAGAGAGGAAGACTTGTTTTTACAAATGATTTCAAGGACTATCAATTTGAACTCCTCAGTACCACAAACACAGTGCTTCCAGTACATCTACAAGGATGTTGTCTGGCTGTCCAGCGTCGAAATCTTCTAAACAACTCACTGAATATACAGTTGCTGGGGTCAATGAGTTTATCATGTAACAGAAGTCAGTGTCTGACCAAATGACACTGAAAAATGTCAAAGTTCTACTAGTCTAAGGAATTTGAAAAGCTAGAATAAGACATTACTTAAAATAATAGCAGAAATCAAAATGCCTTGGGGCAACCACAATGAGGTTCGGGCAATCTAGACACAATTGGTCTCTCTTGTGCAAATTTCCTGAGTACAGAGCAAATACACTGCAGTATAACCATGTCCCCAATAGAAAATAAGGGTGAAATTTCTCTTCATCTCTTCTTAGTTAAAAATAAAAGAACTGTAATGAGGACTCAGACAGTGTCTTCTGAAGTCAGTATGCAACATTTCACTCCCCACCCCAAGGTAACTGCTAGAGTTTCCATATATTCATCACAGACAGTTCTAATCCAAGACATCCCAGGCTGTTTAGCCGTATCTTTTAATGGAAGAGTGCAGAAGATAATTAGCTGAAAGGCACTACTGCTAATCCTGCCTCACTTCTACCCCAAGATCATCACAGGGATAAGAGTGTTACCGCTACTATGAACCACCTTGGCTTTAAATCCTCGTGATAAAATTGCAAGTGAAATAAGAAACATTCAACTGTACGGATATTGAAATAAACAGAAACAGTTTTTAATATGAGATCTTCTATACTTAACAAGGAAAAACTTCTGAAGACTTTTGAGAGCTGCAATACTATTTCCTTGGGCTAATGTAGATATAATGGTTTTCCCCTTTAACTGAGAGTTGTCAAGGATTAAATCTCAGGGAGATCAAAAAAGACTTTGAATTTAACCTAAGAATGTTTTCCCCACTTGGAAATGTTTTATGAATCTTCTTTTAAACATGAATCTCTGAGAAGAAGAACAAGGAAAAAACAGTCATCTGCACAGGTTTTAAGTAAATCAAAAACATACAGAAGCTAATGAAACACTAAGTGAAAATGTACCTATCTCTGGCTACTTAATTCCCCATGTCTTGGTCCTTGGAAGCAAAATGTAAAGATAACATGAATAAATCAACAGTTTTGAGAAGCTGACACAGAGGCAGCATTTCATGCAGATTGGTTCATCTTCATGACCTGTTCAGCCATGAAGATCTAATCTCAACATCTTCTGACCCATCTCCATAGTTCATTATTTTCTAATCACTTACGGCCCTTATCGAAGAATGCTCTGAGCTTCTCGGACTGGAACAAATCCATAAATCAAAGACAATAGCTTCTTGGCTCTCTTTTGCATCCTGTCTTTTCTTTATAATCTTGTCCATCTGTTGAATCTGACATTCACTTTGTGTGTGTGTAAATATACTGCTAGCAAAAATTAAGAAACAAGGGAAAATATTTCCGGTATGGAATAAATTGTCCAGTGACTCTCTGAGCTGGTGTGAGACATTAACCTGGCACCCACTCAGGGAACTGAGGATACCTACTGCAATCTGTTATCTTGCTGTTCTCCAGCAGAGTTTCTCACTGTTCCGTTATAGATATATAGCTTCACTCCCATGGGTAGGCAATAGGGAAAAAGGATGACTCACAAAAGAATAAACTGATTATTTTGATGGCTGTCTGTAGTTTGTGTTAAAAATTTTGCAATGCAAATTAAGAACACATGCTCATTAACCGTCAATCTTTGTGTCAATTTCTGAAAGGAGGTAACAATCAAATTTGATACTTGTTTATTTTCTGGATTCCAAAGAGGCCTTTGTCCTCCTAATATTCTTCAGTAAAATCATCCTTATTGGGCACCAACAGTGACTTACAGATAAGTTCCTGCTCTTTAAAGGGGATTACATGAGTGACATTTGTTGTAGTTATATCTCCCAGATGAGTAGAGAGAAATGCTTTCAGACCCCTTAAAACAGAGCACCTCCCAGGGGGTAATGGATTTAACAAGGACTGAAACAACACCCAGGCAAAGAGGATGAGAGGGACTTTCCTCTTCACTTCAGCTAGAAAAATAAGAACTATATTCTTCCACTTTCAATAACAAACTTGTAAGACTTGTCAATAAAAGCAGCAGGAGGTAGAGCAGTGCACAATGATGGGAAGATTTAATGTGCACTCCTCACCTGTGGCTGGTGGGGGGTGGTTTTTTTACATATCACGGCAAGAAGAAAGTTTAATTTTGATGGAATAGGGCAGAACCTGACTGGTGAAGTCACTCAGGAGCTATTTCATCATTTCCCATGTGCAGTACTGGCCAGAAGGGAAGACAGTGGACAGGGCATGGAAGCAGAATAGGCAGAAAAGGGCAGGGATGGGAAAACCTGCTTTTGAAAAAAACATTTGCAAAGAAGGGAGATATAAAAGGGTTGTGCAAAACTTGTCTTGCTCTACTTTCTTGGGCATTATTTCCACACTTGGGCTGGTGAATCATTAAGAAAACTTCCCAAAGCACAAAGTAGCACAGACCTGATGCAGCAGAAAATTCCACAGGAACTGCACACACACTTAGTCTAACTAACAATAACAGCTCTTGTGAGGCTGGTAAATCACTCTCTCATAAAGGCATTGAAACACTTTCAAACTGGCATTTGGCTTTGCCCCAGCCTGGTTTTGAGCTGGGTACCTTACCCTAAAAACATGCCTGTACAGAACCTTCGGCTCCTGTCCTGAAGGACCTGATTTGATCTATCTAAGGCAAAACATCTATCTGGGATTGAATTTACCAACTAAAAGCACTGGAAAGCAACAGGAATCCACAAGAAAAAAATAAAGATAACACAGTTCTGGAATATAGATAAATATAAAAATCTACAGTAAATAGATTTAAATTTCTGAGGCAACACAAGACGTGCTATACCTCACCTCTGTGTTCTCCTCACCAAGACAACTTCTTGGGGTTTATTTGGGGCTGTCTAACATTTGATAACATTCAGACATCATTTATCTCTCAATGCACAGCCAAAGTTGGCAGTGTTATTTAGGAACTGACCAACCAAGGGATAAAAACACAAATTGCTTATTTAAGATCAATCTCATTTGAAAATATTTAGATAATTAATAGACAAGTTTAGTCTTAAGTTCTTCTTCACTGTAAGCAAAACTGACAATGAAATTAGGCCTACTTGAAGTAACCAAAATAATAACTACAAGTACTGTTCAGCAGCCAGTTGCTGCACCAGTGTGTGAGCCTGAACACTTTTGTGGTGTGAGGTAGTTTGGCCCCTGAAGAAGCTGCAAGTCTCCACTGCTCATGGTAACATACAGCTCAAGTACTTTATTGTTTTGAGACCCCTCTGGACAAAAAACCACTATAGGAGATGTGCCCTGTCTCTGTAATACATCTCACTGTCCACTGGTTACCATGAAATAAGACTCCAGAGCAACTGTGGAGGAAGGTACAGACAGTCTGCTTAATAGGGGGGTGATGCTAAAAGTACAGCTTATCACCTGTAGTTCTGGGTTGTTTGGAAAAGTTCTGTCCTCCCCAAAGACCAGGAGGTAGAACAGACTTATCCTAAAATTAATCAAACCCTATATCGTCCATCATATCTTCTGACTATCTATATGGCACTGATCATATTTTCCATCTTACCTTTTGTTGTATTTTTCTATGGGAAGTCAATAAAGAAGATTTTCTTTCTTTGCTTGTCAGTTACGCTTCTGGAACAGTTAAGAAACACAGCCCTTTTCCAGGAGACTATTTCATAGGATATAACATCATGCACAGACTATGTCAGGCACAAAAGCAAAGACTGTCATGTCCAACTTCTAAAGAGTATATGAAGAATAACTTCATTTACATGCTTTGTCTGCATCTTTTTCCTGCTTTAAAGATAGTTTTCAGGTTTCCTTGGGGAAAAAAGTATTTTCCCTGTCTGGATGTAAAAAGCACAAACTGTCCTGGACTGGCCCTGTTGCCCAAAGCTCACAACAGAGTGCCAAACTAAGCACATGCCAGAGGGACACCATGTTAAGTGCAGTCTGAATCACGCAAGAGATGAGGATTAAGATGAGTTAAACAAAAGTACTAAGAAGGAAGAGATCACTTTTTGGACTGTTCCCCAATGGCTTTTCCAAGCTGTATTTCCACAGAGGGATCAAGCTATAACCCAGGGGCCAGCACTGGCATCCATCTCGTCCCTGTCCATCCCAACCCCCAAAGCAGATCCTATTGTTTGATGCTGCCACCTGTTCAGTGTGTCTGTCTGTGCCAGGGCAAGAACGAAAACCTAGGTTATTAAAAAAGCAGTTTGGCTAAATAAGGGAGCTCATTATGTGTGCTATTTTTGTTCCTCAAATGCCTGCCTTCCTCTCTTTCCCTTGAGGTTTCCAGAGAAATCTGACAATCAGGGCTGAGGTTTACTGTCAGCTTCCATTAGGCAAATCAACCGGGCTGGGAATGGGGGAAGGACAAGGGGAAAATTGCCCTAAAAGTGAGCTGATTCAGCACCAATCATGTCTTTGTGCACATATCCACTACCAGAAAGTGCTGGGCTTGAGGCGCTCTCCCAAAACCGAGCCCTTTCAGAGGCTCTGCTGTGAAACGCCGTCGTTGAGCACCATCCTCTGTCAGAGCCGCAGCGATGGGCACAGCACACAGCTCTCACTGCCCTGACAAAGCAAATGACCTTCAGCGTGTTCACCTGTCACAGAACTCATTTCCATGTTGTAATTGATGTCTAAAAGTGGTCTTCATTACTTGAACTAAAGACACACGAGCCTGCAAAACAGATGATTTGCCCAAGAATATGAATAGGCTCCCTGGATGTAGAGCATTGGATTTGACATTTCAAAATCTCTGCATTAAAAAAAAAAAAAAAAAAAAGAATTGTCTTATTTTTCAATTTTCCTTTAAAAAACCAAGGATTTTCCATCAGTGATTTTTTATGCTTTCCATCAGTTTATAGAGAATCATAGAATGGGTTGGCAGGGTCCTTAAAGATCACCTAGTTCCAACCTCCAGTTGAGGGGGGCGTCCTTATATATGGAGTAGGAGCTTCACAGAACAGGAGGCCAGTTTTAAGCAGAAAAGGTTTCTGTCTCTTTTATTTTTAACCACCCTGCTCACAAAACAGGCCATTATTTCAAGGAGAGGCCAGTCCCCACTGCATTGTCATTCGTCCTGGATGCACTTCATACATCTTCCAGGATCACTCACTGCACACGGTTACAGAATGAGAGAGAAAAATTAGAGTCACCTGCTATAGAAAACATAGCTCTTACCCCCGTTAGAAATTAGAGTCACCTGCTATAGAAAACATAGCTCTTACCCCCGTTAGAAATAGTGGGGTTTCCCTGCAGCACACAGCTTTTTTCAAAACTGCAGCCATCAGGGTAGGAAGGCAGCTTGTGCGTTATGGTTTCCACAGAAATATCACTAAGAAAAAATACTCATTTCTCCAGCTGTGAGATGTCTATGAACTGTAATCATGCATGTCTTCTTCGTCATAAAGCAGTTGTTAGGCATCATCAAATCAAATTCACAGTAAACAGGGAATTAAATTAAATTATATATCTCCTCACAATCACAGAGTCATTTAAATAAGCCCCTGACCCACAGAAAACATCACCAGTATAGCGACAAACATAAAATGATATTTAGGAGCTTCCATGGCACCTGTGGCTTAAGGAATCTACATATTATAAATTCCAATTACCTTGGCAGTATTGCACCTCCTCGGGGTATTACTGTTCTAGGGTAACTTACATCCCTCCCAGAAACTGAGGCACCTGTCCAAGGTTTTAAATTAACTGGTGGAAACAGGATCCAAATTTCTTGCTGCCGTCTTTGTCTGGCCATCCTTTCCTCTCCTGCACACACCTTAGGAGATACCAACAAACCTCTCTCTGAGAAACTCCTGCTTGTTGCTGAAGGCTTCGACAGGATTTGTTTCCAGAGTCAGGAGCACTCCTGCCCTCTGATGTCCTGAAGGCACCTGTTATCCATTTCCTTACCAGACCCCAGAGCAATGCCAGCCATGAAGAGCTACTGGGGAGAAGTTGGCACGAAGGAGGACATGGGGACACACGTCCTCTGCAGGTGGTAACAGAGCCCCAGACCTTTCTACAGGCTCCCAGACAAGCTCCAGGGCAGGGGTGCCACGGGAAGAATCTCCTTACAGAGAGTCCAGTGTATCCTCAGCCAGACACCTCTGCACTCCAAAGCCTCAGGGCTCATCCCCATTCCCGTCCTCATGTCCTCCTCAATGCTTCTTATCTGCAGGGCCCCAAGTCACTGATGCCACCTCCCCATGTGGGTGACAGCTGATAGCACAGCCCAAGCCAAGCCACCTCAGAGCCCCCTGCTAAAAACTTCGCAGATGCTGTTCCCAATTTCTAAACACCACTCAAGACTGAGCAGGCAGGACTCAGTAATTGTCTGAAGCTGGATCTATACTGGGAAAACCCAAAGTTTGAAGGATAAAGTCTGTTTTGCCTCTCAGTAAGTACTTCCCCCTGCAAAACCCACTGTATGCACAAGTTTTGTCTCATGCTTAATCAACTAAAATGAAAAATCAACAAAATTTTGATAGGGTAGTTCATGAGGATCTTGCATTTAAGGATTTCTAAATTAATATTTTAAAGCTTAGAATAAAAGCTTTCCAATATATTTAAGTGCTTTGACCTCTGAAGTCCCAAACCTAAGCATTTCAGTGGAAAATAAGTAATTTTAAAATTTAGGTTCTTCTCATTAAGGAACCCAAAATTTCAGTGTTCTGCGCTTGGATTTTTCTTCCTTTCAGGAAAAGCACTTCTTCATGTCATAAGTTTGGAAACTACTGCACCAAACATAAATAAAAACTGCAGCATTTTTTTCCTTTAGCATAGCAATGGAAAGCCAACCTTTCCTCCATCATCATCTATTTTTGATAGGGTTTCCATATCCTGCAAGTTAATCCCAAGGAACAGTCACAAATATCCAAGTGAGCAGGTCAGGGAGGGAGGAGGCTCAGTGAGGCCCATGGGGCAGAGCTGCCCCACCATGGATGTGAGGGGCTCCCACAGCCCCAGAAAGAACAGATGCTTTTCCCAGATGCTCACATGCCACAGAAGAGAAAACTAATTTCTCCCATATGAGAGGACACTGCTGCTGCACGCCTGTCAGGAGTCCATTTCAGAGCTGAAGCTTACAGGATAAACCATTCAACCTACAAGGAATTGTCAAAAAAAGCAGCTAAATAGCAAACACATGTAAATCCCAGGCATTTCCCTGAGCCCCACTTGTTCTTTTTTTAGCCTCAGGAGAAAAGCACATTCTTCTGCATAATTTATTTCTTCAGCAGAATTATGCAGAAAACTGCAACTAAATTGCTTTTCCTGATTAAAACCAGAGCATTTTATATTCTCCCCCTCCCCCCCACTTCTGGATTATTTGCTTTTTTTTTTAATCCTAGAGCTTCTTCTTCCTAAATGCAGCTCTTTTGATTTTGCCTGAAAGAAAACAAAGCTCTGCCTGATCCTACCTTTCCCAGCAGACCCCCAGGTATGGGCAGGACACCACCTCCCACTCCCCCAGCCCCAATGCTCCGAATTTGGGTCATGGCAGCCCATGGGCTGACTGTACTGGGGGGCTGGGGGTGGTTTAGGAGTGGACTTGCTGAGGGGAGGGGAGTTTGTTGATGAAAGGGGGAGGTTGTTTTATCTCAGACAGTGAAATGGCTTTCTGCAAGGTCTCATGCTCCTGAAGTGGCTGTCACAGGCACCTGTACAACAGAGCTGGGTTCAGTTGCTCACAAATACAAGGCCCCAGATCAATGTAAGAATGACCTGCATTTGGATCAAGTCATTGCTGGTTTTAATTTTTTTTTTGCCTGGAAGTGTGAGAGATTACTTTTAACATGCCTGGAAAAGGGGCTGAGGATCATGGGGGAGCAGCTTCACCTCTTTGTGAACTCATTTCCTCCTGCACTGGAGATGTAGTGCTGCTATTTGCATTTAGCTCTGGAGGAACATATTGTCTCAGCTCTTCAAAAGCCTTCCTGTAGAGACCAGGTGCAGTCCAGAGGCTGGTTATAAACCTTTGCATGCCCAGTGCCATGCTCTTAGAAGACATAAAAAATTGATGGATTTTCACTTTCATTTAATGTCTTTGCCTGCCACGAGGAGCTGATGTGATGAGTCAGTGCTGAGCCATGCTTTATGGTGGCTGCCTGCTTGTAAGGAATTAGGGCCATGGCAGTTAAATACAGGTACACTCAGGATTATTCACCAGGCTTTATTTTCAGCATGACAGCATCTGTAGTTCTCTGGTTGGTTGTGCTTCTTCCCAGGTAGGGTGTTCAGCAGCACCAGCAGAAAGGGAACATGTGGGGATCCCCAGGTTTCCATTATAGTAGTATGGCCTTCTCCCCTTATCCTGGTCTTTATTAATCAATAGCCTAGGAAGTAGAAACAGGCTCCGGGTCACACACCCAGATGAAGGCACTCAGAATTCATGGAATGGGGGGAGGTGGGGGCTGTTACTTAGCCATTAAATCCTCCTTGTCAGCTGCTGCAGATTTGGGGGGGATTTTTTTTCTTAGTGGAAAAAGATTCACTACTGGTCTTCCCTGCATTTCTCTCCAAGCCCATTCTTCCCTATAACCAGGGAAAGCAGCCTGTGTAGCCTGTATTGTTCACTGGTTTAATCCACACTTAAGAAGTGTCTGTCTTTTGGGGGTTGTGGAGTTTCAATGCACAACGAAAAGGCTAAAAAGCACTCTAAGAGAACTGTGAGGCCCTTCTCCAGAAGTGCCCAGGTGTTGGTGCATGGAAAGCTGGTTAGTGAGTTCAGAGAAGCAGCAAACCTTCAACAACCCTTGCTTAAAACCAGAAATGCACACTGCAACCACTCCACACAGCTGGCAGAAAGTCTGGGGGAAAAGGCAGGGTTTGAAGCGTGTACTGAATACTTGTGTTCTGGGAAAGGGAAAATGTCCTACTGCCAGGAACCCACCCCTGGAATACACATGTGCAGGAGTCACTTATTCCTACACCAACTCAAGGGCCAGTGCAGGAGAAGAGCTGACCTCTCATGTGTCTCCCCCTGCTCTACCCCTCTAACTGACTTGAGCTTATGGGAGCTCCTGGGGCTTATTCCTCCGCCTTGCACTAACTGAGTGAGACCAAGTCCCTGGATAAATCTGCCAGGAGCCACAATCCATGTGGAATAGCTGGGTCATACCACTGGAACTGTGTCTATTGCCACCTGCATGCAGCAAGCCACAAGCTTTTTCTCTTCAGGTTGTGTTCATTTTATCAGTGCTGGCTGAACTTGGTGTCATACTGTTTATTGTCCATGTCTCCACTAACAGGATACATCAGCCACTAGAACCCTGCTGCTGCAGAAGCTCCTGACACATCTGATGTGTCAGCAACACACCTCTCTTTCCAAGTAGCAGGTTGGAAGTGCACTGATGGTGTCTTTCTTTCTTGAATCCATTACTCATTGATCTTCAGCTTTAAACTTCAAATGAACTATTTTCTCTAATTTGACCTATTTTGTGCTCACTATTAGCTTTGCTCACGATAGCATTATGTGGTCTTCTAGGGCTGTTGGAAGATCCTGATAGGAAGGGAATTTCCTAGAGAAATGTAGGGAAAAAATATATTAGTGGAGAAATCTTTGACTGATATTTTGCATTAATTGTAAAAGGAGTGAGAATTCCTGTATGCCTCCAAAGAAGTGACCTTTTTTGTTAGTTCCTAAGTTAATATATACAATGGCTTCCCAACAGTAACTAAACTAGTAACTACAGATAAATAGTATTTAGTGCTTTTATTTGCAAATTAAGTCTATAGTATTCAGGCTATTTAGGACAACTTTATTTCTGATGATACTTCTGCAAGGGAACCAGAATCATCTAAGGAACTCCTGTGCTATTCTCTTGGGAAACAGAGTTTTTGTTCCCCACTTCAGACTTGGCATAGCATTACTGCAGGTAATAGCCTTTTGAGAGCAGTGATTAAATGCACAGGCTGAACAAGGCTGTACATATTGTGCATTCCATTCCAGCTGATTGCATTAAATATTCCAGATTCACGGGGTCCTCTCGGTGGATGCAATGCTCTGCTGAGCAGAATCATCATCAATATTTAAACGTTCTTTCAAACCAAGCTGTAACAGCCCCATTTGATACCTAGCAATGGAAATGATGTCTCAGATTGCAATAGGTTTCACCCTTCACCAATATTTCTGTAACTTCAATCTCATGCTCCTTCCTCTTGAGCCCACCTCACTCAGGAATCTGATGTTACAGCCCACACTCTGATCCCAGAATCCTGCTGTCCTGCCAGCAGAAGGCAAACGACCCTTTGATGTGATGTCAAGAAACTGCACATCCATTTGGCTCCTTCGGGCTCAGGGCCCCTTAGAGAAGCCTTAGGGCTTTTCTGCTTTCATCACAACAAAGCACCTCCTGGGACAAGAGACTCCTGGAGGCCTTCTCCTTCCTGGGGAGATGTGGAGCTTTGAGTCTCATGTCTCCCAAGTGTACACTGGCTGATGGGGAATAAGCATCCTGGACCCATTTTTCCAAGCACATTTCCCAGAATCTTTTAAAAGGAGGGGCTGCAGCACCTGTGCTAGGTGGGAAATTCAGCTGGAGCCCCTGTTCATGCCTTCCTGTGCCCTGAGCCAAGCTCCAGCTGCATAGCCTGAATGGAAGGGAGGATGCCTCTCCTCAGACACTGTAACTGAACTTAGAGCCATCATAAAACATGATATGCTACGTTAGATCTTTCATTTAAAATAAAATCCTGTGACACAAAGATATCATTATCATTTTTATCTCATCAGAAGTAACTAACCCATTTGACGGTAAATATAATAGATCAAAATGGATGCTTCTTAGAAAAAGAGTCTGTATAAATACAAACAGTGGCAATTAAAGGGCTAACAACAATGGTCTTTGCTGCTGAGTCTCCAGCAGCACCCTCTGTGCATCCCCAGCAATACGTTTACAAGGAAGATTTAAGAACTAAATCTATGATATTACTTCTTCTCCCCTGTCAATAATCTGGTAGCCTTAGGCACAAATGCCAATGGAAAAGAAGGCTGGAGTTCAAAGATGTGGCACATGAGAAAGAAGCAGGGATAATTTTCACCTGATATCACATCATCAGAAACTGCTACACAAAATTATTGTGAATTATGGGGGCCTGCTGTGCATTTGATTTCCCACAGCTGCTACCGCAGCAGTCACTTTCCTGAAAATTAAGTGCATGTTTCATCTGCTCGCAGGAAGGGAAGAGGGGGAAAAAGGTAAAGAAAGAAAAATTTTTGATGGAAAACCCACTGAAATCTCCTGTGCCATACCCTGCAGCCACAGCCTGTCCCTGGCTGTGCTCCGGGACCAGCAGCAGGGACACGGAGCCGTGTCCCCGGGCAGGGTGGCCGAGCCAGAGCTGTGTCCAGCAACTGCAGTGTGTTCATTCGATTTACATTCCCCGCAACTCACTGCTGTCTCTTATCTCCAGCAAGGGACACTACACAAAGCAGATTATTCCTCTGCTCTCCTCCAAAGCAGCGCCTGCGACCGCCAGGAGCTGCGCGAGGGCGTGAAGAGAGCTCCGCATCTGCGGGGAGCGCGGGGCCGGGGAAGGTGGGGAAGGGGAAGGGGAAGGGGAAGGGGGATTCTTTCATTCCTACACGAGAAACTGCGGCAGAGCTCCTTCCTGAGCGCCTCCGCAGCAATCCCGGGCACGGCAGCAGCCGGGCAGCCCCAGCCCGAGTGGAGCGGCTCCGCTGGATTTCCCTCCTCCACCACTGCCGCTCCTCACCAGCAAATGTTGACCAGAAAAGCCACGCGGTTATTTAATTTTCAGGCAGATTTTACTAGCATGGAAGCAAAGATACTTCAATCACGCTTTTGTGTCCCAAGTTCGCCAAGTGCTTCTCTGAGTGCTAATTAAATTCCACAGCCTTCTCAAACAGCAGGTCAATCCAATCCGACGTTGCTGTAGCTTTGTTTCCTATGGAAGTGCTGCAAAGGTGCCTGCGCTGGCTGGCTCAGTGTGCATCTGCATGTCCTCCCCCCAGGATCTGCTGGATCCGCTGGCCCAGTTAAAGATGATTTGACAGAGGCAGAATTCCCAGGAAAAATGAATCTCTGAAATCATGTTTGCAGCCCTGACCAACATCGCGTCAAGTTGCTGAAGGGAGAGCCTGTTGTGTGAGCTCTTTGGGCAATTCAGGCAGAAAAGGCCTCATCTATGGAAAAGCTTCAGCCAAAGCTTATACTTTCTTGGACACTGAAGTAAGAGAGAGATATCCAGAGGAAGCTGGACTTGGGACATTCTGACTCACAAAACAATTTCTGGACCAGAGGAGTATGGACTAGGTTAGCAGACGGCCTTTCACCAGCTCATGCCAACCATGCCCAGATCCAGGATCCCAGTCCAGAAGCCCTGACATTTCCTTGGGCAGAGGGATGCCTTGAACCTCATCCCCTGTGATGCTAACAGATACAATGACTACTTTGATTCTTGCACTGCTCCCAGCACCACTGGATCAACCCCAGGGAAAACAAGGAGCAATAAAATTAAGTCTTCACTGAGCCTCTTTGGGTGTCTGGACATCTTCTAGGAAGGTGATTGTGTCCCTAGGCCTTGAATTTTTAGCCTGTTCTTTTCAGAAAGGAGATTGGTATAGGTCCTTATAGAGTAAAAAGTAATAAAATTGTTTCTCTCAAAGAGGACTTTTTATAAGATAGAATGAATATGGATCCAGAGAAAAAGGAAAGAAAACTGATTCCTGAAGCAATTTCATCCACACAGGTGGCCTTCTTCAGATCTTCCCAGGACAGCTTCTGGGATTTTGGGAGTTTATCTTGACACAGGAAGCCTGAGAGGACAGGGTTCATCTGAGATAAGATAGGAGGCTTCACAACTGCTGCCTTATTTCCATTAGCACTTGTTTTGCAAAGAGCCAAGTTCTCGTTCATTATGAAGATGAGGCAAAGAAAAAATGACTGGAACTCATTTTAATGGTAAATTTACTTTGGTATCGAGCTGATACTTAAGACAGATTTGAAGTTATTCTGTGGGAGTCAACTGAATATCAATTGAATTCTTATATAATGAGGAAAAGGATTGAAAGTTGGGGTTAATTGGGAGTATTATGAACAGTTAGAGAAAAATGGAAAAATATGAAAAGTGCAAACATATAGTAGTACCTCTTCAATACAGTGTGCACTCAAGTGTAACTTTTTTTGCCTGTCTGAAAGTAAAAAGACTAATTTGAGAGGCAGCAGTGAGCATTTCTGTGATCTGGATTGTGACTGGGAGGAGAGATGGAGTGTGGTGAGAAAAGGAAAGGAATGGGGTTTGCTTTAATTCAAAGCATCTTGAGCTGTTAAAATGCCTAGAAAACAATAATGGGAGAAACAGCCCTTGGTGATAAATATCTCTTTTCTTTAGAAATTTCTGTTCCAACAAGCCAGCCTCTGTCACTATTACGTCTGACCCCTAATATAATAAAAATAAAGGGGTTTGCCTCTTGCTCTGCTCACCGTAACCTGCTGGGTAACGTCCCGTCCCCAGAAGTGGCTGTCACTGCTCATTTGTGCACAGATGGGGATCTCTGGGCAGACAAGGCCTTCCATCAGCTGGAACTCTCCAGTGGGAACAGCCAAATCCATCCCAGCATTTCCTGGGATGCAGCAGAAGCAAACACAGCAACACCACGTAACAGGATGGTGTTAGATGTGATGGATCTGCACAGGATCATCAGCAGAGGAGAAGGGGGGCTGCATTTCTCTCACTTCCAAGACAGTGATGCTGACAATAGAGGAAAAGGGATTATCTTTTCTCTTCCAAGGCTGGGAGTCCTGTTTTAGGTTTCATGCCATGCAGACAGCAATAATAACCTGCTCTGAAAGCTGCTCGCCGCACAATGGCAAATTGCTCATGGGCAGTGATGGCAAAATTTAATCCCTGCTCTTAGAATGCAACCCACATAGCCACTCAAGACAACATAATAGCACTTTTGTAGCTCTCTGCTACAAACATCACTTTGAAAAGGATACAGCTGTGGAGGGGAGTCTCCACATGCGTCATTTTTGGCTGGCTACCAAGTCATCAGAGCTCAGACACACTGTGCTCCCTCACACAGCTCTGCCACTGCAAAGTCACGCTTGGGGAAGGCAGAGGAAATGGATGGAGCTGTGTGAGCAGGAAACGCAAGGATAAAATTAAGTTGCTGGCCAGATGATCAGGTTAGGAATTCATTTTTGGAAGAACTGGAATGGGAGAAAACCAGGAGACAGCTCCAGTCTGGGATTTAATTTCAAATCCATAAGGCACTGTATGGACTCATTTAAGATTCTAAAGCTGCAGATGTGCCAAACATCAGCCGTTCCTTCACTGAATGACCACGCATGGAAGAGGTCAGACAAGACCACAGACAGCACCAGCAATTCCTCCCTCCATCTTCTTTCCATTGTTCCCTTGAGCTGTCAGTCACACTGTTTCCAGCTGCCAGATAAATCAACTAAGTAACCAAAGGAGGCCAAAGCCCACCCAGTTTGCTCTCACCACTGCACTGGCTCTGCCCAGCACCAGAAGTGCCCCATGTCCTGCTCAGCAGTCAGAGCTGTGAGGACACTGCTCTCTGCAGAAGAGGAACCAGCCTGGAGAGTGGCCTTGGGCACTGAGACCACCATGGGCTACGCTCTGCTCACACAGTGCTGTGCCACCAGGAGATGCCACTGCTCCTTGGGAGCAGCCTGGGCCCCTCCACTGCTGCTCCTGCCCTCCAGCCCTGCTGGCAGCACTGTCAGAGCCAGCCTGGCTCCAGCAGGGATGGGCTGGAAGCACTGGCACATGTGCTGCTGGCACAGAAGTGCCCACGAGAGGGACAGGGCTGCTGTTCTCCACTGGGGAGGTGGCATGAGCAGCTGAGAGCAGTGCAGGATCCAGCTCACCCAACCAGGTTCGGAAGAGGCACTTCCACTCTGGGAGCACAGTTGTGCTGGAGGGCCGCAGTAGGCAAGGGGGGAAGAGTTCAGGTTCTTACAGTCAGCTGTGGATCAGAAGGAGCAAGAATCCACTCCAGAGCTGACCAAGGCAGCTTGTGCTTTGAATCTCTACCAACCTGTAGTCAGCTGTTTCTGAAAGCACCAAGAGGTATCAGCCAGAATTAGTTTATGCATAACAAATCCAAGAAAACTAGAAGCCTCTCGTGGATCACTCTAAGAGAGATAACATTGCTGTGTGTATCCTGTGATACCACTTGGGCCTCTGCATCTGAATAATTGTAGAAAGAATTTCCTTAGAATGATCTGGTTCTCACCACAAACCTTTTGGGTGTGTTCTCCCTTCCTGGCACAAATAAAGATACAGGATTTTGAGTGAATTGCCTAGTAATTCTGTCACAAGCTGATCTCCTTTCTTTTTCCTCCCCACCTCACCATATTATTGATGGGAACAAGGGAGTTGTTATCAATCAAGACAAGCTACATTGTGATCTCTGCAACTGAAATCCATTTCAGATTGGAGGATAAAATGTGATTATATTTACACTTCCTTGACACAATTCAGGCAGCAAAATAACAGCCTTCTACAGACATTTTTCTTCTTCATATTTAGATTTGTCAGTATTGTGGAGCTGTGTGAGAAGGGAGAGAATTATTATAGCAGCTGGGATTCAGTGATATGTTTTAGTTGCCTCACAAATGAAGATGTTCAGTTTATTGTGTTGTCTTCTCATCTTTTTCATCTCCAGGTTCCTTGAATACTGTCCAGAGCATCCTCCAGATTGATGAAATTGCATTTCAATCAATACAGTTCTATGTAAATCTATTTTTGCTTTTGACTTATCCCATAAATTATTTCTACTTATTACCTTAATTGTTCTGTATTCATCACAGGAGATGGAATTTCTAACTCATGCTGCTGTTTACAAATTAAGTTTACAATTAATGAAGAAATAGGAGATTAGGCACTTCATATTTCCCCGATCTGAATTTGAAAAGGATATAATCATGTTTTATATGGTCAAACTTTTGATATTAAAGGTGTCAGCTCCAAAAACTCCCAGAAGTGCAAAAACTGGTTTGACCCACATAACCTGGGTCAACCTAAGCTTGATGTGCTGGTTCGAACAAACACTATTCTTCATGACAAAAGTCTCATTTCCAGTAGACAACCATATGTTCTCTTCTCCTTCCAAAACCAGCAGTGATATTGAGCCCATCCACCCTAACCAGAGCACAAGGAAGCCTCCCTTTACATGAGTGCCTGGCACAGTACGACCTAGGCACCATCAGAAAACCCACACAGCTTTGCTCTGGAGTGAAAACAACTCTACTCTCAGAATTTCTAATGTATTTCCTGGATTCCTACAAAGGGATCATGGAAGGGCCATCCTCTGTCATCTCTCCAGATCCACAGAGACAGTTTTCAAATCAGTATCCAACCTGAGAATGGTTCAGTATTCTCCTCACAGCCGCATGCTCTGTAGCAGGAGAGCTGTGAAAAGGTGAGTTAACCAAAAGCATCAATAGCAATTTTTAAGGAACAATCATGTAGAATTACTGTTCAAACTTGATAATATACCATAATACACAGAGCTCATCTGCAGGACAGCACACTGAAACTAGAAATAATGAAAGCCCTTTCCCTTTTTTTTTACAACTGGAATTCAAGACCTCTTCATTGGCCAATTTTCTAATACCTGCAATTTTTATTTTCTTTCATTCAGTGCTTCATTCTTCCTCATCTTCAGCAGACTGCCTTAGGCAAAGCTGTGCTTCTCTCCATTTCAGTTTTTCTCTCTTTTATCTGAACCACTTAAACAGTAGATTGGAAATTACAGAGTGCAATTAGAAACACAGCCTTGCCTTGCCATTTAGCACAGGCACAGAAAACTAAGGAGAAAACAAAGATAAAGTCAGTGCTTGAATTCCAATGTAGTCACTGCTCATGGGCCCAGGTGACCAAGGCCCTCCCTAAAGGCTTTCCCACAAAAATCAGAACCTTGAATCCGTGGGTGAAGCTGTGTGGGCAGGGAGATTAGATCAGATGACCCACTGTGGTCCCTTCCAGTCTTACCCATTCTGTGATTATCTGCTAATGGAAGTTTATCATATCAATTAATAGAAGTGCTATAAATTCCTCAACGTGTTTCTCCAGTAACAAATGAGATGCAGTGCTGCAAGCCCCCTCAAGCAGCTCAGCTGTAACACAATCCAAGCACGTCTATGGGTGCGTTACCTTGCTTTCAGAAAGGGCTCCGTGGCTAATAATAGACTGGAAACTGGTTGGACATGGGCTTTAGGAATCACACCAACAGCTCTAGGAACCTGTCCTTATACAATACCAAAGCCAGCTCAACTGAGCAGCTCACTGCTCCTTGCTTTTGGAAAGAGATGGGGTTCTGGTGTGGGCAGAAGCAAGGTGTAATAAAGCAGCGACTGCTGAAGGGAATACTGAGGGTGAGAAGCTGGGAGTCGCTAAGCAAGCAGATGGTTAAAGAGGGAAGTTAACTGAAGGTAAAATAAAACATTAGAAAGGAGGTAAACTGGAGGCTGAATCCTGGAGAATGACGGAAATGCTAAGCACTATGTGTATGCATGTTCATGTCTTGAGAGAAACTGCTCCACTGCATTCTTTCTCCCTTTCTTCCTTTTATATCCACACTTCTGCAGGTGTCCATGGCATCCATGGAAAAGTGTTGCAGGCTTTTGTAAATGCACAGGAGAAAAAATGCCAGGGCAAGCTTTTTGGGAGAAGTGAAGAGTAGCTAAAAAAGTGTCGAAGCTCCTTGCCTTGAGAAGGTAACCTGGGAGCACCGTGACTGAGAGCACTTTGTTGCTGGATCAGCTCAAGCCAAGGAATCCTCCTGATGGCCTATGGAGGGAGGATGAAGCTGCTTCAGCTCCTCCACTGCATCCTCCCTCTCTCCTCAGGGCAGCTGAGCAGCAGCAGGGCTGTAGGGACCCTTTGGTGAAGCTCACACTCACTGTCTGTCCCACTCCACGCACAGCCCCGAGCACCCACAGAGCACCCACAGAGCACCCACAGAGCCAGGGCTGCCACCGCCTCTCCTCATCCCTCCCTCCCATCACCTCCTCCCCAACCTCAGCTGTTAACCCATTTTCTAATTTTACCAAGCCATCTACGAGAGAGGAACGACATCCTCCCTGATGCCATTCTTGAAAGGGAGTGCGTTTTGGAAGAGCAGTAACTTTGCTAATGAAATGCTTTGCATGCCAGAGCATGCTCTCTCCATGCCTTACCACCATATGGTTAAATTTTCCTCTCCATCAGATTTAATAAATAGTGTTTACAAATTCTTAGGCATGCCTCCCTTTTAAAATCCTCTAAACCCACAATAAATATAC
Source organism: Corvus kubaryi (assembly GCF_017639235.1). Lineage (NCBI taxonomy): Eukaryota > Metazoa > Chordata > Aves > Passeriformes > Corvidae > Corvus > Corvus kubaryi. The sequence continues at coordinate 2,479,721 of NW_024581088.1, forward strand.
TTATCATGGCATTAATTTGGTTAGAGATTTTCTCAGAGTATTGACAGCCATATCTAATTTCTAAGGATTTATTTTTATTTCAAAATATATTAGATGCATTTTTTCTTTACCCACTACAATTCCTTTATAATTGTGTTTCCTCTGAAGGCAGGGGGCAGTTGCTTTAGAACCATCTACTGTCAGACTACATCCCCTCTAAAATATCCTTCAATAATGAATATTTTATATTTATTCACAAGTAAGAACTTAAACTTTCCTACATGGATCTACAAAGCCCTGAGTTCATTCTTCCTACAACTGAACACTGACATTTCATGGTTCAAACACCACTCCCTGCTGGGAGATTATCTGCTACCATGGTCTAGATATTAATATCTGCAGTCTGTGAAGACGCTTTAATAATCTTAAATATAAATTTTAATATAAATTCCCTCATTCATACTCGTTCTTTCTTAAAAACGAAACCAAGCAGACACCCAAAAAGCAGAGACTTCAGTTTGTATTCAGTACCAATTTTTGATGCATTTCCTTTCTTGGTCAATCAATTGGCCTCCGTTAACAATAAAATATCTGGACTAGTAGTGAACTGAGTGTTCTGCTGGCAGATTTGGATGCCCACATTTCTCTTGAAATATGAACATTACCTACCGTATATATGCAAGACTCCCTTCCACCCAACAGTTTTAGAATATTAGTATAGATTCATTGTGGCAAATTAATGTTATCATGGCTTGGATCTAACCCACTGCAAGTACCAGCACCTTTCCATCTTTCCGTGTTCCCTTGCCCACTTAGACCCATGGATTCATCCTCACTTCTTCTTGTATGGAGAAATACTGCAGGAGGAGCCTGTGACCAGTGAGCAGCTGCTCAGTTCCCTGATACAACCCCCCCATGTCAGCAACGAGCACGAGATCCCCACCACATTTATACTGTTAGAGAGCTCCGAGAGCCCGGGGAAGTGTGAAGTGTTTATGATGATGGCTGAACTCAGCATCGGTTTCCTTCTGCTAGGATTTGTCCTGATGGGACTTACTGCCTCGGTTATGACAAACTCTGTTGTGAACATGTGTGATTCAAGTTAAAATGTGTGTGGCACCAAGTGGGAGAGAAATGACTAATCAGAAACAAGGACCCTCTGGCATCTGGTCTTACCCAAGGTGCTCTCAGGTTGCATCATGCTTCCCACATCAGACTCTTCTCTCGTCCCACAAATCCATAAATAAGTTTTGGAGGAAAGAGAGAGAAAATCTAATTCCTTGATTGCAATGACAGACTCTATCAGATAAAACAAACCAGTACATGAATTCATCCTCACAGCCCCTTCACCCTCCTCTAACAACACAACAGCAAACGGAGACCAGTACCTCCTCCCCTCAAAAATCCAACCACCTCCATGGCAGGGATTTTCCTGGAAAGGAGGACAGAGGTTTTATCAGAGGAAATTAACATCTCCTGGTCTCTGCTCAGCCCATTACCAGCAGCTATGCTATGTTGGTAGTTAGCTGACATGGGTTCATGTCTGGAGTATTATCTAAAATGTGTATCTATCCAAAGATGATGTCAAATATATGCAAGTGTTAGGAGGAGTCTCAGCAGAAGAGTGTAAACAGTGTTGGCAATTTTTCATACACTCCCCAGGACAAAACCTTCTTTTCTTTACTCCTGATATTGTAATTAGGATCAAATATTCAGCACTAAAATTGCAGCTCACATGGAATGTCATCCAGTTGGTTTAGACCACTTCAAAATAATGGCCTTAGGTTTGATTTTTCCAAAGTCATGCTGATTTTTCAGTTGCTTTGGACAAGGGTTTCCCATAGGACCAGTGCATCCCCATGACAGGAAATGTTTGTGATGTGGTTAAAATCTTGTCCCTCTGCATATGAGGGTAAGCAAACCACAGTGCTAAGTGCAGCTCCAAACCACCAGCACAACCTTTTCTTCTGGGTTTGCCCAACCCAGCAGTGTTCAGACCTGCTCTGGCCACAGCCCGTGCCACAGTCTGAAAAAATAATTAATAACAACAGCTCTGCAAACAGCAAGAAATGTCAAACAGTGGCACTTTGATTCTTGTGACAACACTCCTCTGAATTACAGCACAACCAAACCACAGCACAGCTACCACATGGTCTGTCCTTCAGGACCCACACTGGTTTGGGCTGCAAGGGGCCGCTGACAGAAGGAATTCAGTATTTTTCTGTGTTTGGCTGTTGCAATAACCAGTCTGTGTGACCATTCCTTTGCTCATGAACTCAGTGTTATGTCTGGAAAAAAAAAAGTCAGAGAAACATCATGGATATAAACACGTGCTATCTTCCCAGACATGGAAATTTTCCCCTTCCCTTTTATTCTCTCTGTGGCTTATCTGTTTGCTTCTGCTAATACAACATACCCTTGACTCAGTCCACAGCCTCAAAGCTTTTATGTGGTTTCTGCTACACTTCAGGAATTTTGCAAATAAATCGCTGTACTGGATTTGTTTTAAGAAAGCGTTTGTTTGTTTTCAAATCATATACTTGGCTCTGGGTTTTATCCCAGGCTGGTTGGGTTCCAGTGATTGTTTGCTGCTGCGTGTCTGAGGGGGGTGAAGGAGACAGGGGATAGGGTAAAACTGCAGTTTCAGCCCTGCTTCCAGGTCTGTATGATCTGTGCCTATGGACACCACTGAGCCTCTCCTCAGCTGGGGAGAGGGAGGTTCTCTCCAACAACTCCCCATGTGGAGGTCAACAACTCACTGTGGTTTCAGCTGAAGGAGAAGTCTGCACTCTCAGGGCACCTGGTTCATCTTGCTTTTGACACCCACTTGAGAAGAGGAATCATGACTTAACAGTGCCCATGGTTCTCTGTGGGCTTCAAATTGGAGCAGTTAGTTCACACAGAGATGACAATGTTGTAGTAATTTTGGACTGATTAGTTCTTTTCCAAGTATTTTTCTTTTTTATTTTAGACTTTAGAAATAGCACAGATCTTATTTGTATCTGGTATATATCTGCACTTGGACTTTCTGCTCCCACCCAGCACAGAATTTCCAAAACTGATGCCAACTGGAGAGCCCATCAGAAAGCCACCTGGACAGTTCAACTCCTTTAAAAGGTGTTTCTATCACAGATGCCCACTAACATCTTAAAGCAAGTTTCTTTTTTATACGTCAATTTACCCAATACTAAGTGGGGATTAATATACTGAAACTGATGTCTGATGTAAACATCTTCCAGGGGCTGTAGTAGTAGTAACACAATGGGCACAGGTAGCAGAACGAGATCTGAAATCAATGATTTCAAATGACTGATTGGAAGTTGTTGCTCAGACACTGGATGAGAAAGAATGAGATCTTCCAAAATATGAAAGCTCAGACCTCAGGACTTTTGAGGACAAAGATATTGCCTGATACAGGGAAGAAAGTCATGTGAAATAGCACCCCCATAATCAAAAATATGTTTGTGAAAGGACAGGACAAAAGTGCTGGAGTCAACTGATAGAGGCCACATTTGTTTGACTGGGGTATTTGCCTCTGTAACTCCGAGTCGTGTTAAGGTCAGGAAATAAAGTTCACAGTCTGAGCACGCTCTGGTTGTATCACACCTTGATCACACACAGGGGAAACTGCTCCAGAAAGGAAGCACAGTTCTGTTTTATGTTATGATAACAGTAACCAGCACATTTCATAATTTCCCCTGTGCTTCAGCAACAGAACTGGCTCCTCCAGGTGAAAGCAGGGCAACAATTATTTTTAGTGGCTAAAAAATTAATCTGATGTCTTCCCATCTATCTCAGAGTTAGTGGCCACCAGGGCTACAACTTCTCCTTCCTTGGAATATCTTTAGCATAAGGCAGTTTCATTCTGACAGAAAGACACTCACCAGCAAAGCTGAAAATAGCACTTCATTTTATCATTGAGCCAACAAAATCAAGGTGACAGATAGCCAAGCTCAGTTGAAAATGATGCTGCTATTTCATACCCACCATACAACACTGCTACAATTGCAATAACATGTGTACATTATGGATTATCAATTCTGGAACAGCATAACTGGCTTCTCTCTTAATCAGCTGCTAAATTATTCTGAACTAGTCCCTAAACTAAACATTTAAACAGCCAACCCTATAGAGATTGCTTCAGAAGGGGCTTTGTGACATCTTAAGGGCCTGATAGGCAGCATTCTGGAGAACCAAGGATTTCTGCTTGGGTTTGGAGAAGACTGGGCAGGGACCTGAAAGGTGCAGCTTCCCCGTGGCCACCTGAGTGAGGCAGAGACCCCTCATTGCCACAGAGGAGAGCAGGAGGGAAGGGAAGCCACTGCCCAACTGCTGGGTGTCAGTCACCCTTTGTGGCCATGTGTGTTTAAGGCAGGGCTAGGAGCTAATGAGGCTGCTGGCCTGAAGATGTGTACTTAGCACTTAACTTCATGACCTTGTGCAGCCTGCCTGGCTAAGCACCATCTGTAGCTGTAAAAGTGAGTGCAAAACACAGCCTGGACCATCTACTTGGAGAGCATTATGCATGATGAGTGTCTGAACGCTGCTCCTAAGCCACTGCAGTAGGGAAGGAAGCCGTGCTAGTGGCTGCCAGAGTAATTCCCTGCACCTCGAAGTTTCCAAAGGCACCTCATATTGACCTGAAATGCACTGTTCTCCAAAAGAATAAACACAGTCAAATAAGAAGACAAATGCAAAGTATACTGAGGTATATAAATCTCCTCTGGAGGATGCAGTATAGTGACCTTTTACTGAACCACTGTGGATTAGCTCTTCTATATTACTGAGATGTCTTGAATGAATCCCTTTTTGGAAGATCATTGCACATAAAACAAATAAAATGGTGATATTTAGCTCTTGGAATATTGCTTCACCTTTCCCAAAATTATTCTGTGCACATCTATGTGTACCAGACTGTATTGAAAAGATATGAATTGATCTCACCTTATCCCTTTTTTGTTGCTGTCAAGGTATTTTTAATCACTTGTCTAGTGTTACTAATCTTTGCATTTTCTCTTACAAGCTTTACATTTAAAGAAAGGCTTTCCTGTGCTCCATGTGTGGATGGGCCCGTGCCCTCTTCAGCCCCCCCAGGTCACCCTCACCCTGCACAGACACCTCCACAGATCAGTCACTGCTTCTGGACTTATTCGGGCTCACAGGGGCTCCTCTGGAGTCACGGATTTGGCTTTCAGGCTATGCTCACTCACCTCTCTGCACCCACCTCTGCTGTGTCCTGTACTTAATTCTGCCCTTTTCTCTTCCTTGTCAATCAGGCAGGACTTGCAAAATGCATCTCAGGAGTTCTGAAGAGTTCACTGCCCAGTTGGTCAGTGCGGGCAATGCCCAAGAGAAAAGGATATTGCAATCCCTGTTTGGCACCTGGGAAACTGGGGTACAAGAGACAGACCTGACTGGGCCTAACAGGAAGATGGAAGGTGAACTCAGATTTGAATCCTACCTGAGACACCACAGCCACAGGAATGTCCTTCTGTCTTACTACAATTCTTTTAATCTGAATGCCACAATCTTTACCTTTGTTCTTTTGTTTCCTTGTAGGTAATAGCTGTAATTACTTTATAGCATTCAATATACCTTGGAATAAAAATTAAATAATAAATTATTAATATGTTTTCTGCCTCTTTTCTTTCAATGCACAGGAATTCCTAGTCTCACAGTGATCACAACAAATGTCACCAAGTATTGTTGGTAAATACTTTAAAAGCAAATTGTGACTTTATAAAATCTTTATACTATTGATAGAGAAAATTTTTCCTTTAAGAACAACCCTGACTCAATCCCTCAGTGCTCATGCACCTGTGGAATGGAAAGTTTTCTGGATTGCTCTTGAGTACCAGGAATTTTTTTTCCCACTTATATTTTGGCACCTTTCATCTCAACCTCTTTCTGAAACTGATCATCCCTGTGGTGCCTAAATGAGAGATGACAGAGAACCCATAGGGAAAATAAGGCTGATGAAATGCAAAGTAGCATTATTTATGCTGAGTCTGTGTGCAAAGTGCATTTCAAACTTCCTTAATTTTTCAGCAATAACCAATGTTGGGGGGATGGGGCAAGTGAATATTTGCATTTGATATTTCTGAATAGCTCATCTTTTTCTTTCTCCCTTGGCTCATTGAAGCACAGTTATTATTTTTTTTTTCCCATTTGACTTGAAGATCTGAGTGATAACTCAAACCCTACAGGAAACATAGCTAGCATCGTTGGGGTCCACAGATGGGAGGGGGAAAATAGGCTGGAGAGGGTGGGTTGAGGCCACCTCTCCTTTCAGCCTACAGGAGATGAATGCCAGCTGGTCAGATTTGGGGGTGTATTGTTGTGGCTGCTGTGGGAGCCTCATATTGATGCTGTCAGTGTCATATTCCTGTTCCCCATCAAAATTAATGACTTGACTTGGAAATATGACCATGGTTGCTCCTCTTTAAACAAATATCCTGTCTCCCGGAACAAAAGCCATCAGCTGTAAAGTGCTGCTCCAGGGTCGGCCACCTCCAGGCAAGGCTGGGAGCAGCCAGCAAACCCCTCTGCCACACACACCAGGCCAGTGTGGGTTTGGCCAGGATTTAGACAGTAAAGAACCAAATACTGATCTGGCCGTAACCAGCACTATGTAAGAAATTATCCAAAGGAGATAGGATTGATGAAATCCAGAGATAATTCCCTCGATATTTCACCTTAGATGCATGACTGGAGGACCCACATACAAACCCAAACAGATCGAACCCTCTCACACAGAAATCTCTGACCTTGGTGGAATGCACTGGGTCAGACAGGCAAGCAGAAAAATACCCTGTCCTGTTGATAATCTGCCATTCTTCCTTTGCTCCTTGTATTGCAGAAACTGGGAAGGGCAGACATCCCTGTTTGCTTGAATGGAGTCTTGACAATTTTTCACCTCCACTGTTACAGAGCCAGCAGTAAGAGCCACCAGGCACATGCCGGGACAGATCTGCAGCTCTCAGGCTCAAGGCTCCCCACAGCGGTGGCTCCGTGCTCGGGAACTCTCCAAGAGCATCCCTGGATCCCACCCAGCAGAGCCAGCGGGCAGGGGGTGCTGCTGGTTATCAGGCACGATGGTGGATTAGCTGCACTGCTGTGCCACTGACAGCTACCAGGAAACTGTGAAGGGAGCCTCTGCTGGGGATCTCCATTGTCTCCACCATGTTTATTATACCTTTACAAGGAGCAGAAAGGAATCCAAGGGACAGGTCTACAGCTCTTTCGGTCACGGGAGCAGACAGGAGTGAACCCAGTGTGTCCCCATAGCTCCCATGGCTCTCTGTCTGCCCCCACTCAGGCTCCCTATCTTCTGTTTAAGACCCTACAGATAACAAGGTCCCCACACAGGCAAAATGAAACAGGCAGTTCCAAATTTAGAGGATAGCTCTGTCCACTGGAGCAATTTTCTCTTGTTTCCAGTGGCACAGCAAAGGCATTCCTGTTTAATCCCCAAGTTAGGCTAAGCAGCTAGTCCTCACTGAGACTATGTCCATATTTATCCTGTCTGTGTCACAGCCAGGCACTCCAGGAATGTCTATAGGAGCAGGGCAGCTCCAGGCTTCCTGTTGTCCAGCTATCCCCAGAGCCAGGAAAGCTGTATCAGCTACAGGGAACTCTGAGCCCAGCAGTGGGAACAGGCCTGAATTCCAGCCCAACACCACAGGAATTATTGACATAAGACCTCAGGCTGTGTAGGGCAGACTAGAGAGCAGCATAGCCAGGAAAAGTAGCACAGCCACAACCTAATTGTCCCCACTGCATGTGGCTGGAAGAGTACACTCCATTAGCGTCCCGCTGGGCCCAGCCCCGGCCAAAACAAGGGCCCCGTTTTGCTGCAAACCTTGCAGGCAATTGTTTGTTTGCAATGCAAACTCAACAGGTTCTGCTTTAACCTTCCAAATTAACAACTCAGTGATCATCAACCAGGCATGAGAAATATCAGCTCAAACTATAAATTTTTGTGAAATTTATGGTCACAGAGTGATACAAAGAAAACCACACCACAGCCTTCCCCTGAGGGCTCAGGTAACTCCTGCTGCCTCCAGCTGACTCCTCTGTGCAGCTCAGACCTCTGCTCCTCACCTGAAAGACAACCCTGCTCCTTGGGTGGGGATTGTTTGCTCCCACTGGAGCAGGCACCAGAGGGGAACACCCTGCTTCCTCAGTTTGTTGCCCAGACTTCCAAACACAGAGCTGCAAAAACAAACTATGGCCCTGACATTTTGTGTGAATGGATGTAAATCATTCTTTCAGGCACACAAACAGCAAACCTGCTTATAAGATTTATTATTGTCAAGCTGGGCAATTACAGCATGGAGTCAAATTTGTGTTTTAATAATGAAGTACCGAAGCTCTTGCCAAAAAAAGTGGAAAAAAGAATTAAGTCAAACCTAATCTGATCCAGATGGGCTGCACCAGGTTTTACCCAGCATGGCACTGGTTTGATAAGAGAGCTTGGTCTTCCACCCAAAGCCTGGAAAGGCTTCCCTGCTGCCTGAGGAAATGGCACACTTTGGAATTCAACTGCAAGAAGATGCAACAGATTTTCGAATTACACAAATTAAAAATTAATTAGCTCCTTGGTTTTTTATTGTGTGATTGGTTTTGTGCTCAGGCGATTAACTGTCAGCAGGGTGGTGACCAGCAGAAATCAGCTCTGCTGCAGCCCCATGGAAAAACAGGGGTGGGTGACAATACTGAAGCAGCTGGTGGCAAGAGGCTGCAGCACAGCTGAAAGGTGAGAATATCCTCCCTGACCTGCTTAATTTGTAAAAGAAACCTAGTGAGACCTTCTGTCAAAGTAACTGAACTGTGCAGGCTACAACTATAATTTCAAGTATTAAACGTTAAATTAAGGCATATTTACCTGCCTGCTCCCCCAAAAAACCAAACCGAACAAAACAGAGATAACTTGCTATATTCTGTACTCTTTTACCCTTTCAAACAAGTGTAAGAGAAACACAGAAACACCTCTATCCATCAGACACTGCCCACAGAGGATCGCAGGTCAGTTTTCTTTATTCCACTGCTTCTCTTGCACAGACATCCACAGCCGTGTCCTGACCATAAGGGGCTGCTCGGTGCTGTTCAGGTGCTTTGCTTGCTGTCACAGATATGGTGTCTCTGCCTGCACCTGTGCCCAGTGTCAGCCTTCCCAACTGCTGTTTCCAACTGCTCACATACCAAAGAGCCTGAGCCCGGAGATCCAACATCTGGATTATTCTGCTCCTGCATCCATTTTGTCTTTTGTGGTAAAAGGACAGCATGGCCTGAGCCTGCCAGAAGCAGAGGAATGGTCCAGCTCTGTCCCAGATTAAGTCACTTTCTTGCACCTCAGTGTCTAATGAGGCAGATTTTACTTTCTCCTCTTCCTTCTGCCCTTACTGGGAATGTTTCTCTAAGGGGCAGCAAGTCCCTTTTCCTGTTGTCACACCCTGATATCACTGTCCTAACACTTCTAAAAATACCAGCACAGGAGCTGGGACTGCCATCCATTAACAAGGCAACTCAACTGTGCTGCACTCTGTGCTGGTTCAGGGGATAAGGACAGATGGTACACAAAAACTGGCAATTCCTTGCATTGTTATCACCAATGAACATTTATTTTCTAAGACTCTAACAAACAGAAAAACTATGTTCCTGACTCAACAGTTTCTGTCTGAGTTCTGTCATTGCCACTGCCTTTTCTTGTACAATGCCCCATACCTTGCCATCATTTTCTTGCCCTGCAAGAGTCTCAGTGCTCAGGGTGATGAGTGAGTGAGACACATCTGCTTTCTATTTCAACCAGCGAGGTTGAAATTTGTGCTGCAGGAGAACCCCTGGTTTTGCTTGTGGTGTGAGATGAGGGCATTGAGTGTTCAGCAGGAGGCTCCTGGGTACCTGCAGATAACTCTCCAGGCTGGATCAGCTCCTTGCTATTGAAGTGCCTGGCCCCAAGCCATCAGCTGTGTTGGAGTTTGTGCTTTCCCTGGGTGGTTTCTCTCCACTGGAGCTCAGTGTCGTGGCAGGAAAGAGGGAAGGAAAACAGAAAGGTAACACCAGTGTATACCCAGTGTTCTGACATGCTAGTTAAGTTCTAAATTATGTTTCTAATTACTTGGCATGATTTACTGAGACAGTTTAACAAGGTCATAAAGCACCACAAAGTGACACAACTTGCTCGCCAGCTGGAATCTCTGCCACTGAAGTGCTCCCTTTTCTCCTGCTCTGTCCGGCTTCTCGTGCCTCCTCCCACATTATCCAGCATCTCTGTCGTTGGATGAAGTCAGGCTTAACACTTTAGAAAACTCTAGGGGCTAATTTAATACCTCTGAGCCAACACTGCAAAGGGAAAGGTTTAGGGATAGCAAAGCTGGGCTGAAGTGTTGTGTTCCAGGGTATTTATAAAACAGATCTGCCAAAGGAGGAGCTAAAATAAAATAGTTCCATTAATGACTCTGATAAAGAAACAAGAAACCTGGAAAGTGATCAGGTAGGAGGAAAAAGGGGAGAAAAAACCTGCTGCTGTAATGCCTCCCATGCAGCCAGTTCAAGCAGCATGACAGCCTGTCTGGGGGAGGAGAGAACAGACCTGCAATCCACACACCTTGTCCTGCACCCACCTACAACAAGCAAGAGGATGGAGAAGGCCATGCCCGGAGTCATTTGGTCCCAAAGAGCTGTAAAGGAAGACTCACTGATCCTACATGTACAGCAGGGCTTTGCACCCCTGAGTGCATCTCACTGCACTGCCAATTAAAGCTGCTAACGCTGCTGGGGCCTTTGGGAAGGAATGTGTGCCCTTGCTGTGGCAAAACACTGCACTGTGGCAAGGAAGGGGCTGTGCAATCCAACCCTGGTGCTTTTTAAGGCTTCTATAAATAATTAAGGGAGCTCATTAATTAATAAAAGGAGAGTGAAATTGCAAAAACAGGAGGAGAGGGGCAATGAATACCCACTGGGGGATAAGAAGTATGTCCTACACTGCAGCTTACACAGACTGAAGTCTTTTAAAGTGGCTTTGTGGTTTGAGCTGGAGAAACAAATCTTAGCTGGAAGAAAAGTCTTCTGGGACTAACAAAGCTACTTCCTAAATCCAAGTTACACTTGGGAAGATTTTTCAAGATTTACACACTCAAGTGAGAACAACATGGGATATATACAGGTGTGTCTGTGTATTTCTCAAACACATGAGGAAAAAAAGGATCTAGCTGGTGCCTGAGGTTGGCTTGCACCAACAAGGCTTTGGGGAAGAGATAAAATACAGCAATGCAGAGAAAAACATCTTTCACTAATTAGATCATTATTAGTCTCCTCTGGCTCAAATGCGGGCAGCTTTGAAACCCTAGCTGCTATCAAAGAAAAGATTTACAGAAGTTCCACAAAGACAGAAAGAAACAATAAAGTCTGGTAATATCCCAGTGGGCTGAGAATTGGTAGAGTACACTGACTGCAAGTCACTAATTACAGCAGCTTTGAAATCAGAAGCTCAAATCTGGGCTAAACAGCAACACGGTGCTTTGGGCCACAGTTTCAAGTGCAGAGAAGAAACGTGCCAAACACACACACCCAGGCACAGACAAGTCATTCCAAAAGGAAACCAGGAAATTGCAGGTGCAGCTGAATTCTTGTGAGGAGACAATTACCCAGTGGGTGATTGAACTTCATATTTCATACGCACAATTACCTCTTTGTACCCCTGCATGTGTATTTGTGCATTTGACTTCCCTGCCCATCTTTAAGAATATGACCTTGGTACCTGAAAATACCAAAATGCTGATCTGAATGTCTAGCAGGCATCAGGGTTTTAAGCGAGGTGAAAGGGCTGTTTTATCTCGTATTACTGACACACTGTCTGACATGAAATTGGTACTTTGCTGCTGATGACTTCTCATCTCCTGAATATTTCCCTGGGAAGTTTTGGCATGCAGCTGGTGAGCTGTGCAGCACAAGTGAGGGGAGAGGAGATGTATGTCTACCCTACAGGAAGGAAATGCAGACAAAAGGTTTTAAATGAGGTTGAAGGCTGTGATCTTGCCAAATCAAGAAAATGGAAGGTAATACAGGTGCCTGTGCTAAAGGGCTATCTTTTGCTGTCAAGCAGCCTGACATTTGCTCTGGTTTCAAACACTTATAATCTGTTGTGAAATACCCTTTGGATTTTGCTGTGAGCAGCTCTGTAGAGGTGCAGGATGTGGGATGGGTGGGCAGGAGGAGGATTCAGGAGCACCTTGATCCTCTGCTGCCGCTCCGCAGAGCTGCCCAGTGCCTGCCACAGGGTCTGGCACACAGCCCTCGTGGGAAAGCAGCACCCTGATTTTTTCAAACTCTGATGAAAAAGCCTCCAGCATGAAACAACCACAAAGTACATTTGAAGAAAAATGTATTTAACTAGAGGAAAAAGCAGGCTGCTTGACAGCAAAAGATAGACATTTAGCACAGGCATCTGTAGTACCTTCCCTTTTCTTGATTTGGCAAGACTTCTACTTCCTACTTTAACAGATGTTTACTAGCAGCCAGCAAGCTGGAAGGAAGGAGTAAAGGAGTTTTTCCCAGTGCAGGGCCAGCACAGCCCTTGCTGCTAAATTTTCCTTGCCTGCGGTAGAGAAGGTAAGGTGACTTTCAAATCTGTTACACTGTCAGATTTTAGTGCTCTAACTTCACTGTACTGGCATCCAGGCTCCCAGAAAATGATACTAATCCTGAAATATGGGTCTGATGTAACACCTAACTAAAATGTTGGGGGAAGGGGTTGGGGCTTGTTTGTGCTGCCTCATTTTTACTGTTAGTGGCGTGCAGTGCCTTCCCTAGCAAGAAGGGAAAAGAGCAACAGAAGGGAACAGAACTTGAAGTAATTATGCTAAAGAATGGATATTAGTTGCAGAAAAGTTACATAGTTATTCATTGCTACTCTATAGTAGTTTTCAATGGCCACATAAATGTAATAACTGATGGATGAAATGAAGGAAAAAAGATATTTCTACCTGGTAGGGGAAAAATCTCTGTCTAAAGCTGCAATGATTTATTAATATATCTAATCAATAGCAATATGTCTGTATCAACTTTACATCTAATTTAAACTTTCAAGGCTCAATGTACTTATTAAATAATATAATAGATTTACATATTTTAATTATATTTTATGGATTTTATAGTCTTAGAAAAGCATAGCCAGAGAGTTAATATTTGCTGAGCACAACCCTGTGAAATACAGAGAAGATATTTCAGGTCTTGTGCCAAGGACTTATCAAGGTGATATTCCTTAGACCAAACAACACTCCTGCACACATTCAGTTGTGTTATGTGTCTTACAACAGGGAAACTGAGTCCTAGAACAGGAGGAATTAACTTGACCCAGGTCTCAGAGCAGGCAGGGACAGAGCCAAGGTGAGGGCTCCCAATGTCCACCCTCCTTTATCCAGACATCAGGCTGAAAGAATGATTTGACAAAAGGCTGGTGTGCCATAACTGCTTTTCCAACCACATCAGATCAGTTTATAAAAGATCTGAATCTTTCTGCAAACCTTGCATCTCTCTTAAACAATCACAACTGGAACACCAATGCTGACACATCTGCATTCAAGCACTACCTAGCAGTTAAATGCAGCTCCCTTGAACCAAGGTCAACACCTACTGAATCACATCCTCAAGAGCTTCAGCAACCAAAGTGACTGCTGAAGATATGAGTAAGGAAGATTTGAAATAAAAACCAAAATGAAAACACAGAGGAAAGGAGGTCAGCATTGCCAGCTCACTTGACTCCACTAAAGGACTTTGATACTTCATGTCTCCTCTACAGCTTCAGCTATTTGGTCTGGTGAGCAGAAAAATACAGTTTCACATGACTTCACATGACTGTGAAGAAATAGACCTCAAAATTCCTACTTAATGCAGCCCAAGGAGGTTCTAATCTTAGTTGAAGCCTGCTGGCACTACGGAGGTATTAAACACTGCTACGGCACATAACAACAAAAGAACAAGCAGCTACTTGTCTGTCATTTGCTGACCCCTAGCATCTGAAAGTCTTCTGCTGATTTAGCAGTCAATCCTCAATTACTCTCCAGCTTTCTTTTCTCCTTATATAAAACTATTTTCTAGCATCTACACCAGAAATACATCAATAGAGCTCTGTAAGAGCCATAAAATCCACAATGTGGGATGTTTTGCCGTTTTAAGATCTCTTCACTGATTATGGGAAATAATTAATTGTTCTCTCTTCCTTTCTACTTCATTTCAAACAACTGTGCCCTTCCCTGCTGTGTACTGCACCATCCTCCTGTCTCAGTTTATACTCAGTTCACAGCAGGTCCCACAGGAGCTGGCTCGAGCATGGCTGCAAGATCTGGGGAACACAAAAATGGCTACAGCTCTGGGAGAGCAAAATTTGGGTCACGAGTAGTTTGGCTTTTACACTGTGGGACAGAGAGACCAGGTAGCTAAAGCATTTATCACCTCTGGAAGTGTTCAAGGCCAGGTTGGATGGAGCTCTCAGCAACCTGGTCTAGTGGAAGGTGTGTTGGCAGGGGGGTTGAACAAGATGAGCTTTAAGGTCTGTTCCAACCCAGCCCGTTCCATGATTCTGTGATTGTATGACCTGACTGACAGCAGTGCTCAGGAGCCCCGGTGAGCAGAGGGCAACACTCCCTCAGCACTCTTCCCATCTGGATCTCCACTTACAAATTCAGGGTTTATTCAGAGCACTTACTGCTTCTTGCAAGACAGATCCCAGAAACTCCTGTTCAGCATGAAACTGGATTTCCTTACTTGCCTCCATTTTCAGTGACTTCCATGTATTGTTTTGCATTGCATTTTTTCTTTACTGGTGTCATAGGTTAGCAAGCATAGTCCCGGAAGGGACGTCCTTGCTAAGGGGTGCTTACAGTTTCCTCTGGGAACTGATAGAACCTATCAGCTGGCCAGTTTGAATATGGACAATTCTCTAAGCCACTTAAAGTTGTGATCACCTCTGTGATCCACATTTAAGAATAGGCAAACTCCCCCTCCAAGCTCTCTCTCGTTTCCGGCGCTGGGACAAGTGGCTGCAGGCCCCGTGTGGGGGCCAGCGGGCTCGGCCAGGCCCTGCCTGGGCCAGGCCGGGCCGGGCCACGGCCATCCTGGAGCCATGGACCTGTTCCAGCCGTGGAACCCCCCCCACTGCCTTGCCGTGGGCAGCCGGAGCGGCTCGGCTCTCCCCCCTCTCCACTGCGATAAGAAAAATACAACATTCCAGCTGCAAAGCTGCAAGGCCGAGGTGAGATTAACCCTTTTTATTGCTGTGAAGAGCTGAAAACCTGAGGGAAGAGAGAGAGGAGATGCTTAAAGCTGAAAGTCTGTTGTGAAGCTATGATATATCAGAGTATCCTGTTGTAATTTCATGAAGATATGGGGGGTGGAGTGTTCAACTCGTGAGCAAAAGCACCTGCGCTGAGATAGGCAGATGCTGACGCAGCTGTAATTTCATGAGAAGTTTGGACAGGGAGAGATGAACCAGATGAGGACTTTTGCTCCAAACGGGAAAGGAGAAAACCTCAGTCCGTAGAGATGAACCAGATGAGGACTTTTGCTCCAAATGGGAAAGGAGAAAACCTCAGTTCCTAGAGATGCTCCCAGAGATAGTCCTAACGATGAAGATGATGAAGACCCTTTGCTCCCAGGGAAGGAGAAGGGCCTCTGTTTTTGTTTCTGAACGGCTCAACCTTAAAATTGTACCCCAGAAAACTTCAAGAGTGGACCCTCGAAAGCAGTTGCGGGAAAAGCTGCAAGTCGGGGGAAAGGACTCACACGCAGGCAGAGAGACTCCTCTTCCTAAATGGACTGAACAATATTTGGAAGTGGGTGGCTGTCTCGTTGTGATAATGTTTTCATAGCATGAGCAAGAAGAGACTTCTCTTTCTAAATGGACTGAACAAGGTTATTATGGAAGTGGTAAACAGACTGAACATCTTAAGGGTTGTCTTTTCACATTGTCAGTGGGAGAAGGGAGGAAGGTGGGGGGAGGAGGAGAGTTCTGAAGGTGGTATAATTTTTTTTCCTTCTTCTTTTAGGTCTGTTAATAAACTTCTTTATATTCTTTCAAGTTTGGTGCCTGTTTTGCATTTCTCCTAACTCTTATCTCACAGCAGATAAACAGTAATGAGTATTTTGGACCAAACCACTACACTAAATTGGTGTTTCCGCCCGGTTACAAACCGAACCTGCGACAACTGGGAACTTTTGACACTTCTGCCATGCAAGTATGGGACAACTGTGGCTTGGCCTGGCACAGGGGCAGACAGCAACAGTAGTAAAAACACACCTGGAATTTCTGTTTGCATCTGAGCCTACTTCAGTGTCTGGAATTTGATCCAGTTTTCTGGTGCAGGCAGTGAGACCCTCAGTGTGTTATATCTTAACAACCTCAGCTGGTTTGGACTGGGTAGAGTTAATTTCCTTCCCAGCAGCTGGTACAGGACCCTGTTTTGGATTTCTGCTGGAAACAGTGATGATAACTCAGGGATGTTTTCATTATCTCTGAGCAGTGTTCGCACAGAGCCAAGGTCTTTTCTGCTCCTTACCCACCACTGAGGAGGCTGGGGGTACCCAAGGATTTGGGGGGACACAGCTGGGACAACTGAGTCCAACTGACCCCAGGGCCATCCCAGACCGTGTGGTGTCATGCTCAGGAAATGCTGGTTTAGGAAGAGCAACTAGTGATTTAATTAAGCCCTGTTATCTGCTACCCTCATGAACTCTATCAGGTAACTAGTTTATTTTCATCTTTAAATAACTCCTAGTTACTCCTAAAACCACTTTCCCTGAGCATGCACACAGATGACATTGTTTCACTGATTCTCCCAGCAGAAGGGATTTAAATGAAGTATGGAATACCACTAAACCACAACAAGGGTAGGAATTCCCCACAAAAAGTCAACCTGTGATGGCTGAAACAGATCTCTGAGATACTTCCTAAGGGGGCACTTCCTTAGAGAGCAACACAAAATCTCTACAGACTTACATGGTGCTTGTGTTCCAGCAACATCACTTGTACACAGTTTCAATACAAGAGAAAACACCAATGCCTCCTAAGGCACACATCAGTTAATCAAGGTCAGTCCCAGGGTTACAGCTGTATCCCCTGTCAGATCAGTCCTGCCTCAACAGTTGAGACTGTGAGAGCCTTGACCTCTGGACAAGGTCTTTCCTCTTCTGGCTCAGCTCTACCTTCAAATCATAAAACAAGTTTCATTATCTTCTCTGAAGAACCTGAATGCATCACTTTCCCATTATTGTCCATGCTGTTACCAGCAGGAACTTGTCTCCAGGGTCTCATCTCTCAGAGGGTGTCCCTGCTCCCTTCAGCCTTGGCTCCAATTCCAGCTCTCCCTGATGTTTCTGCATTTGCTCAGTAAGCACACCATGTTCTGTATAATGTAAAACATGAGCATTTCATACACTGATAAAATTACTTCTGTGCTTGCACAGCTACTTAATTCCATTTTGCCATTGATTTGTCATTTTAAAGTTAAATAATAAACATGGATTGCAGCCAGGATACTGAGTGCTGCTTTCTCCCCCTCTAGTTTTTGATTTATGTGTTTGTTTATTTACTGATAGATTTAAGTACTCCCTTTTGCATTTCACACATAATCTGGCAAATCCTGGGGATTTACTTTCACAATTGATTAGAAAAGTCAGTGTTTTACAGATAGGATTAAAATGGGAAATATCTAGGAGCCTTGATGGAATCTACTTATGACAAACAGTATTTCCAATAGGCTCTCCAGCCTTAAAAACCTGTGTTGTGTGTTGTCAAGCACTGTGAAGATATAACCATTTCCTGTTACAGGTATTATGTCAATTAAAGAAACACACTTGACTTGCTCATTTGTTCTTTGTGGGAGTGCCTTGTGGGCTTTTCATTTAATCAGCACATGGGAAAAGATGTTTTCCATTTGCTGGTAGTTTTCTTCTCTTCAAGATTAAATCAGACAGGCTGGGAGGCACTGCTGAGGCAAGCAGTGCATTTCCAATATTGTCATTTCAGTAAACTAAATTTAAAAATTCTAAAAATGTCGACATGTGACATTTTAGTTTTTTCCTTTTCTGTTTTAGCTCCAAACCATGTATTACTTCTTCAGTGTTATTTACTTTTAAATCTGTGTTTAGAATATTACTAATGCTTCATGACAGGGCAAACTGCTTCTCAGCTTTTTGATTCTCTGTCAAATGGTGAACCTGGCTTCCTTTTGATCTCCTCTCACAACCAAAGCAACCCAAACCAAATCAGTTATTCACACACAGCTGACTCCACAGTGGAATAATTTTCCAGATCATGAAATTTCAGTGCAGAGTGATAAAAAGATTAGGCTGGTGTCAAAGAGTAGATTACAGGGCAGCCTGGAGAAAAGAATTAGACCTACTGCTAATCTCATTCTCCTGGGGCTCAGGTCCTCTTGCTGCCCTTCCCTGGTAGTGCTGGGTGGTGAAACTCAGTTCTGCGGCCCAGAGCCATCAGTGGTTTGAATGCATAACAGGGGCCTTGTTTTACTGTTCTTGGTGAATTTAATGCCAAAATGCAGGGAGGAAAGGAAAGAGATTGTGTGCTGGGTCAAGAAATTCCTAAACAGAGCAAGGCATCCCTACATTGTTAGCTGACCACTGAAATTTGCAGAAGGACAGTCAATACTGATTGACCCTGCCTGTTACAGAAAGGTCGGGTGACCAGACATGATAAAGTGATGGGAAAGCCTTGTTTGTGCGTCCTGGTGCTAGAATGACACTTAAAGCCAGACACAGACAATGCACAGAGACCCACACAAGTCTAAGGCACTGGAAAACACCCCAATTAAATGAAAATAACCATCTCCATTAAGTGGCAACAGTCATTGCCTAATTGCTACCCAGGAAGGTATCCTAATTGAGAGCAGATGAAGTTCAGCACATTTTAGTCACTAGATTATTGCTCAGATGTGAAAGAAAGGGAAGAAAAGGAAAACCAGAAATATGTGACTTAGGCATTTCAGTCTAAAGCTGAAGGTGTTCATTTTTGCTAGATAAAACCAGAGCAGGGCTGGGGAGCCACTGAATTGGTGTGTCTTTCTCTCCTCATCCGTAAGGTCTGGGTCTTGCAGGGACTGGGCTGAAATGCCCCTGTTTTTCCACTTGTTTGCTTCCAAGTGGGGAGGGATCAGGACCTGAGCCCACCTGCTCCAGACTGACATTTAACCCAGCCCATGCTGGACCTCAACCCTGCAGCCATGCTCTGGCTCTGCTTGTTCTCTGGAGCCCAGAGCAGCTCAAAAGCACCTTTTCTTCAGGTAGAATCAGGACCCCTGTGCTCACTCTAAATCCCCTGGCCCTAGTGGAGACCTCAGCTTTGTCAAGATAATGTGACTATTTTTTTCCCTTTCCCCTAACCCAGCAATTCCTCTTTCTTTGGAAGAGCTTTGACCTTTAAATGAAGATGCATGCCAAGAAAAATCCAGAGCTTGTTATCAAGACAATCTGTGGCACAGGCTGTGTGGTAATGTCCTCCTGAGGTGATGAATCAGATCTATCAGTGTCTAGATACTAAGGCCTTTTTTATCCTTGCAAACTCAGGGCTTTCCAAATCTTTAAGCCTGATCAGAGATAGAGCACTACAAGAGCTTACTTAAATCTCAGCAAGCAGAAAAGAGGGTGAGGGGAAGAGAGCTCACATAAAATAAAGACCACTTTTTAAAGATAAAACACAACTCCAGGTACAAGGAAAGCCTTTAGAGAACAGAAGAGATTTTTGTCAGGAATGTATCTTATTTAGTCCCATTGTTTCACTGCATGTTTTGCAGAAAGCCAGCCATTTATCTTGCCTTTTTTCACCAGGTTTTGGGGGTTTTTTTCCTCCCTTCCTGGTGCCAGTTTCCATTTCATTAGGAAATTAATCACTGATGAGGTGCTAGTCCTGTCTCCCTGCAAGCAGACCTCAAACACAGGGTAGTCAGGAAAAAGAAAATATACAGTCTTGCAACCTGAAACCTGAATGCTTTTACAAGTACAGTTTTATTTCTGTTGTGCTGGGTTATGGATGGCTGTCATTTAGTGTTTATGGCACGCAGACAGAGAACTCCATGTCAGAGTACCTACGGTTAGATATCACCATATCCCACAGCTGTAGGGAGGAGGAGAGATATCCACCAGGCAGGAATTGTGCAGCAAGATTCCTTTATTTAATTATTTTACAAACTCTTTCATAGACTTATTTCTTCATAGTCTAATTGGACAAAGGATCAGCCACCCCTTGGGGGTGATTGGCTAAAATCCTAAAACATCCATTGTCAAAATATTTTTCCACTGTACTATAAACAAAGCTCGGCAAGGTCACAGGTGCTCATGGTTTATAAACTCTGCGAATATCTTCTGTGAGAGAGAAAAGTATCCCATGGACTTTGAAAGTAGCAAGAAAAATTCTTGCTAGCAGCATTTTTGTATCCACAGTTAGATACCTTCAACACGAGCTGAGGTCCCAACGGGAGAAATTTTCAAAAGGAAATGCAAAGGGAAGAAGAATTCCTAAATTTCCCCACAATTTCCCCTGTGGGCTCTGTGAGCTGAACCTTCTTGGTTCACAGCACATTACTGGAATGCTGTACCCATGTCCCTGAAAGCCTCAGAGGGGTCTCTTATTTTCACAGTTGGTGTACTGCACACACATTTGTTTGTGGAGTTATATGCCCAGACAAGGAGACAATCACATTCCTGTAGCTTGAGTACCTCTGTAATGAGGCATAATGCTGTCGTGGGTTTTGCACAGAGAAGTAAACTCCAGAAAAGCCACGCCAGCTTGAGCCTGACCTTTTGTTCAACAATGGTGCAGCTCAGGGTATTTTCTGTGTAACGTGGTGTCTTGGGGTGACTTTGTGATGTGTATCCCCTATCGCTGCCCCATGCCCAGAAATTAATTTTGTGCCTTTCTGTGCCTTTAAACTGAGCCTGAGAGGGCGGAGGAAAACCTGAGCAAAACTTCTCCAAAGCAGTTTACAGCTTGTTCAAGCTCACACAGAGACTTTTTTTCAGCTGTGGCAGCAGAGCGAGAGTGGGGAAAGCACCCTGCTTGCTTTTGGCCAGTTTTTCAGCTCCTTTTCCTCTGGAGAGTTGAACTTTTGTTTTCCTGGGACTTTGTTTTTTCTTTTTTTTTTCTCTGCTGGGCTATTTCAACACCAGAATACATCGGGAGGAACTTCCAGCGAGGCCTTGGCCCTGGACGGGGGCCCACCACCCCTTCCCAGCTCCAAGGAGGGGGAGAGAGATCTACAGAAGGACTCTGAAATTTTCCCAGGTTTTTCTCTCCTCAGACAGAGGTTTCATTATTTAGCATTATTATTCTTTTCCTGTGTGTTTGTTAAATAAATAGCTTTTATCTCTTTCACTTTCCTTCGAGGAAAATTCAGTTTTTCCCAAACCTGGTGAGGGAGGGGTGGTTTGTGGCCTGCTTCTCTCAGAGGATATAAACCGCACACTGAGGACACATGAGGTGTCACATACAGGACAGTCTACACCCAAACATCCTTAATCTGATGATTCCTGAAAAGCCAAGTCCTGACCCACACAGCAATTCATTTTGGCTACTTCAGGTATTCCACAGTGAGAGAGGAAGAGAGGGGACATCACTTTTTTATCCCTTGCCTGAACTCAGACTCCACTCACACTGTACTTGTCTGACACACAAACTAAGCTGTTGCCAGAAATACCCATCTTGGAGCTTGAAAAATGTGTTTTTCCCAGGAACATCAGTCTAATAAAATACAGTTCTGCCTACAACCCCAGTCTCTTTCATATCCTCTGACAATACTCCTACATGACTATCATGATGCTGCACAAGTCTTCACAGCTTCCAGCTATGTTTTTGTTAAATTTCAGTTGGATAGCCACGAAAGAAAACAAACGCAGTATTTGCAAAACCTTGTCTCTCAGCTTTATAAGGTTAAGATTTATAATGCACATATTTATTTTATGCAGCTTCTAAGTGACTAATCTAATGTCTCCTCCATTTAAAGAACACATAGGATTCTGCAGAAACGTACAGGATTGATTCACTTGTAAGATGTGCAGGAGTGGCACACACCACTTTCACTCACGTCATAAAAACACTTAGGGAATTGTTATGCTGGGAGTTTGATCAAACTCCTGCACAGATACAATTCCCACAAAGGCTTCTTATTTTGAAGATCCAGTTTTACTAACCAGCAGCCTGATTTTCAGAAGAGCAAAAGATCCAGCAGCCTTCTGAGTCTCCCTCCCCTGTTTTCCTCCAAAAACAATGCCTGTGCATGACTACTATTCATTCCTGCAGACATGGAATATGACACCTAAGTCCACCTGTTCCTACAAATTACTTAAAATATTAAGAGATAATACATAAAGAGATCGAGGACACTGAGAACTTGATAACAGCATCACAGGCTGAGCATCTCAGGTGCTTGCAGTCAAAGCCACGAGTCCAGGAATGACAACACCAGCAGCCAGGAGGAAGTCTGGCAGAATGAGCCAAGGGCAGCCAGGGAGGTAGCCTAGTGATGGTGGACTTGTTGGAAGTCTTTAGTCAAACTGATTCATTTCTCCCACTGCTTCCTGTCAGATTTGGCTCATCACCCCTAGGACAAAGCCTTCTTCACATGATGTAGGTAAAATGCCAAAGGCCACAGTGAAACCTTGATTCCCTGTAGCCTATCAGAGCCCAAAAATACCCCTGCCAAGTCACTCTTAAAACTAAAAACTTTCCCACCTTCTCTTTCTCCTGGAAAGTACCTTAACTCTGCCAATTGTATTTCTTTCTTTCTAGTTCTACAGTGAATTGCTTTATGTCCCAAATCTACGTGTAACTCAGTAAATCTGTTATACTTATTTTAATGTTGCATTATTTCTCAGCACTCCCTGTTTTCATCTTCCTGATGGTCCACGTTTTCTGTTCTTATTAAAGAATTTACAGGTCAGGGACCATCCTTTTTCTGTTCCTTGTTGGGATGGGGATTTTTGCCTCTGCATTTTCTATTCTTCTGCATTTGTGTAATGCACAATGCAGAGAGTTTTCAGGAATGAGTTTGAATGTTTTCCACCACCAACAGTTTTGTTTCCTCTATATCTATTTCCCCCCTTATGCTGGAGCAAAAGAGGACACCTCCAATATGCTGTGCATCAGCCCATTGATTAAGTGGGGAACTTGTCTATGCAGTAATTATTGTTGCCTAAGCTATACCCAAGCCCAGCAAATCATTTTTATTTCAGTATGCTCTGCAGCTCAGAGAAAGAAGCCCTAGTCATAGTTAGACAACATATGAATTGCTAGAAAAATCCTAGGTTGTGCACAGATCATTTATAACCTAGCCAGCCCAGTGTTTGCAGAGGGTTTTGCCCACTAAACATCTCATAAATCATTGACTTCCTTTAAAAAGATAACAATAATTTAGAAGAGTAAGTGGGATTGGTCTGGATCATTATGTTCTCCCTCTAGGGCAGGGAGTTGAAAGTTTTAATTTTCTTTCATCAGTCTAAGTCATCACCCAAGGCCAGAGTGTGATGTTTGACTTCCACTACTGGAAACCTGAGTAAGAGAGATCTGAGCACCCTCCACAAAGGTCTTGAGCAATGCTAGTGCAGTTGTTCAGGAATTTGTGTCATAAGATAACCACCTGTGAGCACAGTACTGTGACCCTGCACCAAGCCCACTGTGGGACCAAAAGCCTAAAGCCACCAGCAGCAGAGCCTGCTCTCTGTCTGCTTGTCAAGGGTTTGCAAAAAAAGAGAGGGAGAAGGAAGATGTCACTTTTGTGATCAGGACCCCCCAGACAAGTCTCTGTGTATGAGGCAATATACAGCACAGCCAGAATGATTTCAGCATGGGTTTGGCATCATTAAATTCACTGCACATGATGTACAGAGTTGGTTTGTGCAGGGAACGTGTCTGGGGTTTCAACACATCTGGTAACCCAAGCTGTCCCTTCAAAGTAGCTCACTGACATTCAGGAACTAGAATAATTGTTCTAAATCTTCCAAATCTAGACAGACAGAAAATACAGCCCCACAAACCCAGCTGTACAGCTGTGAGGGCAGGAGGGTTCCTCCTCCAAAGCAGCCACGAAAGCTACCCTGATGCTCCTTCCATGTGACGTGTCTGTGGCGTGTAGCTGTCTCCCCATCACTCCAGGGCTGTATCCCCCACTGCACTGGAATCCCACTTTCTGTTTGTTCTTTCCAACGCTGGGTACAGTGGGCTTTTTTGTTACATTTGTGTAACCCAGGACCCTGGAATCTCACCTGAATTCATGGCTGGTGCTCTGATGTGCCACCATTCCACAACAACCATAGCAGAAGCAAGGGTAGCCCTGAGCTAAGCATTTTCTTTCAATTAATCTAGTGGGTTTGCTTTTTGCAGAAACTGCACATCCCTGTAATATTTTCTCCAAATATGCTATTTATTTAAAATAATTGGCTGAATACTTTATATAACAAATTTTAAGTATATGCATTGATTCTTTGTTATTTTCTGTTGTAGTCAACTTGGTTTTAGCCAGTTGTAATAATTTCTTGGAGTACTACGAAGAACATAGGAGCTTTCTAATAGGAATTGTGCAGAAAGTGAGATACTGGATGTTCCCTGTAGTCCATAACTGTACATCAGAAATACAACAAAAGAGACAAGAAGAAAGCAGTAAACAGGGGAAGAAATATATTATACAGCCAGCAAAGGCCCTTGCTTGATCATGTCTCATCTGGAGTTCCCAAAAGTTCTAGAGGAATTCTGGCAGGAAGTTCAATACAGTCACACATGTGAGGTGCTCCAAGCCTGGAGTTTTAGAGTGAAACTATCAGAAAGAGGTTCAGCACACTCACACATGGGAGTGTGTCAGCTTTGCACTTCCTCATGTTGTGTTTCACATCTTCAACCTGGAAAAGACAGTGCCACATTCGTATACCAAGGGACAGAGCAATTCAGAGCACACAACATCAGACACCTATTTAGCAACAATTTGACTTTCTGCCAACAGCTTGTTGCTGGCACACTCTACAAGCTATGCCAAGAACCACTTCTGAAGGCAAAAGGAAAATTGGCACCAAATTCATTCCTTTCTTAATCCTTCTAGTGCTACTGCCAGCAAAGACAGTCCTGGTTTTAGTACCAGATTTAGTGAGGCCTTCCAATATGTGCCACAGAAGGCAACTGGAGTGACAGACTGCAGATGAGTGCAACCAATGAGCAAATCACTCAGGTCCAAAGCCCCTTTCCCAGGCTCAAAACAAGATCCACGTGTTCTGCATCCTCACAGATACTGGACTCACTGAAAACTGTGCCTGAGAATGCCAAGACAGCTGTGACAAAAAGAGACTTGAGCACTGCTGCATCATAACCACACACCAGCTACTTGCAGGGATGCAGGACTTGGAGGAGGAACCAAACTGCAGTGGTCTAATCTTCCCTAGGTCCTGCTTAATTAAAATTCTCAGCACTCTATTCAAGATGCAGAGTTCAGTTACAGTTCAATAGGAGTATCACAGACTATTTAAATAAAATGTATTTCAATAAAAGGAAATTCAATCTACAGAAGAGATTTTAAAAGGTACAGATGTATTTCTTAGAACTGGTGTTTCTACCCTTATAAACTGATGATCTGTCCTCTTTAAAATAAAATACCAAACTATAATGTTTTAAAAGGAGTGTATTATATTTAGCTGCTTACCTAGAGTTCCTTGTAAATTAAACCGAAGCCCTCAGCAATACTTTTCTTCCTTTTGTTCCTTCCTCTCTAATTATACCATGGCACTAATTATCTTATGGGCAGAAACAGTCTATAGATTGCTGCTGCTTCAAAACTTTACCACTGCTCCTCCTACTCTCTCGTATCTTATGAATATTTTCATTCAGTCAAAAAAAATCCAAAAAACCAAACCCAACTGAAATGCAACAAAGAAAGCAAAATTCTGCTCAATTCTTCTCCTTTTCTAGAAGTTGTCTGCCTCCCTGGTTCTCAGCTGCTTTCTATCCCTACTGATTCCCAAAGTTTGATTTATGCTTATCTTTGAACTACAGCACTTCTCTAGGCTATGAATGGTACCTGTCCTCTAAAAAACATGACTGTTTCCTGATTCCTGATTCCCATTTTCATGATTGTTAGGATCTTTTTCTGTAGCCTTTATGTGGATGAGTGGTCTACCTCTAGTATAATCCCATCTGGAGTAATTTAACAGCAGCTGTCAATAGTGTAACCATGAATTTTTTCATCTGAGAAAATCATTGTAGAATTGGATCATTATAGAGGGCAATTCAGTGAAAATACCAGTTGGATGGTTTTAAGTATAAGCTCAATAAATGATGTTTCTAAGGTTAAACCATTTAATGTTAGCTTATGGTTAATGGCACAAACCTATGCTCACTCCACAAAATCTACTACATTAAGACCCTCTAAAGAGGGACAAAAAGGGATCTAAACAAATTTTTCAGCTCATCAGTTCACCATGGAGTCAACTTAAAGCATTGATTAACAGAACCCTTGCTATCCTATCTATACCCATAAGTAGCTTAATAAGACATAAAGTATTCTGATCAGGGTTTTTAATTCAGTACTTTTTTATTGATTTTTTCTCAAGAAAATACAACACCATTATGCATATAAAGCAGTCTGCACAAGGCCTTTATTTTGCACAGGCCCATCAAAAGTAACGTTCATTTATTTTGCATGTCACCGATCCACGTGACCTTTAACTGTTATTAAACAGGAAAATGAAATATCCACCAAAAATCTTTGAAAGAACAATTCATTGGAAAGTGCCCAGCTTGTGCTTGTACCTCTAATGGGAAACTGCTGGCATCTGGTAATGCCAGCGGTGAACATTCCCACCCCAGACCCATTCCAGACCCACTACATCCCTGAGAGCTCTCTCCCCTCCGAGGCAGTCAGACACCCCTACTCTCAACCTGCATGTCAGCCACAAGGTTTCCTCTCTGCCCTGCTCACCAGCCTCCTCAGCGACCATTCTCTCAGAGGCACAACGGGATAGCCCTGCGTCTTCTCCAGCTTGAATCAAAATGTTCATGTGCTTCCTTTTGCTTGATTTCTGCTTTCAAGGACGAAGTGCTCCATTCACTCAAAGCCATGAACCACTTCCAGTGTCCCTGACAGTACATGGCTGGGAATATTCCTGCCTCCCTTTGTCATGTGCCCATGCTACCGGAGTCATTACATAGGGCAAGAGAGGCAGAGCCTAGAGCACAGGACTACTTCATGGGCAGCCAGATTATTTTTGTTCTGTCTCACTTTGGTTTTAAATATCTTGCCTAGAGCAAAAGGCCTGGAGTCACCACCACTGGGAAGACCCACCACCACATAGGGATCTTCTCCATGAGCCAGACCACAGGCAGGTTTCAGACATACATGCTTGTAACATCCAGAACAAGACTGTCTTCCCCCTGTCCAACAGTGACCCCTTTGTGACATTGCTCAGTAATAAGCATAGGCTTTGGGGGAAGGCGGATTGTAATCATTAAATTGTAAATCCCTTTAAATGCAAAGATCAAAGGGAAAGTTTCAATCCTATGACACATAATTAAAAATGCAGACGTGAATGGCTTTGATTCATGAATGCTTATGTACTTTTAAATTGTTGCCAGGGAGATCAGGGCATGAGAAAATTAAAAACCATTACGCTTCAAAAGGATAAATGATTTTCACAGCTTTCTAACATTATTTCCTGTTGCGCAGATTTTTGTGTGTTTTAACATTTTCCCCGCCCTGCCTGGGCAGATTAGTTCTGAAAAATGTTTTCCAGAAAATGTTCAGAACTCAATGAGATTAAAAGGAGATTAGTGAACTTGTTGGTTGGAGAGTTCCCATTCGTACCTAACGGCAAATGCTTGGGGCAGTTAAAGAGGAACCCCACCACACATATTTTACCCTTTCTCCTGTGTTCTAATTTAAAAAGCTGTGACCTTTTAATTCATTATTCTTTTTCTAATTGAGCCAGTGCAATACAATATGGTACAGGCCATAAGCCAAATCTCCCTGAAGTTAAAGGAAATATTCCCGGGACTATAGTGATTTCAATCTGTTTGTTTAACATTTCTCACTTATAAAAGTCAAAGCATTTAACTGAAAGGAAAAGGCTGCTTCCTATTTCACAACTGAAAATTGACACATACAAAGTGGACATGATTCTCAACCATCTCACCGTGAATGCCAGAGTAAGTGTAGAGCTGGCAAGCTACAACAAATATTTCCACTTCTGATCCATGATACCTCAGATGTGCCCAGCTTCAACACATCACTTTAACACTACCAACTGGCACCTGATATAGCCCTTGAAAGTGCTTTAAAATGACCCCAATGTCACCAGAGACAAACAATTAATTTCTCAGCCAGAAACATATTGTTGAAATGCACCTGTGAGTTGATGGGTGCAGTGAACTCATGGACAGCAGTTCCATTCCTGCACTAAAAGTACATGTGAAAACAAACCCAAACTCCCAGTGCTGAACTTAGATTGCTTCTTAGCCACTGTCAGCATGGAGGGTGAGGATGATCACGTGAAATCCTGAAAGCTGTGCTGTACACAGCTGGACGTGGGTTTGCCCCCTCCTGTCCCTGTATGGCTGGTGGAATACAGGATGATTTATCTCACCTCTAAGCACCTACATCTTCAGATGTCTCCATATCATGCAAGTGATTTTTGTTTATATGTCTATAGTTGCATAGGATGAATCCCACTACCCACAAGGTGTACATTTGGGATGAAGGACTAGATCCAACCCCAGAGCCACTGCAGCTCCAAATACAGTTATCCCACTGTGTTCCCATGCTTTTGAATTTTGGGACTCCACTTCTAATAAAATAAGGTTCAGATGAAATACATCTGCATGAGGCTGACTTGCTCCTCACTCTGGCATTGTTCAGCTTCCAGTCAAGTCAACCTTCACAAAACTTCCCCTGAGGGGGAAAAGCCAGAGACAAGTAGCAGCAGAATTACAGAGCACTGAACAGTTCAGCAGGCATCTGATGGTGAAAGGAAAAACCTTTTGTATTTACTTCTGAACATATGAATCAGACATTGTTTCTGTTTGAGACTGGGCTGTTTCCAGAGAGTGTCTCCACAGTGGCAGCCAGCTGAGATTCAGCATAAGTGGCCATCCCAAAAATTCACTGATGCTTTGTTATCCACTGCGTTGACTGAGATAGCTCTAGGAAGCAGATGCCCTACAATAAGACATCTAATATATTACCCTTTCTGTAATTTGTCATATCTAATGTCTGAATAGCAAATAGGATGGCAAGAATTTATCTTTTATTCATTGGCAGTTGTTCAAGAACATGTTATTATTGTTCTTTGTTTGCCATTATTGGATCAATAATGTAGCTACATAATTCTCATTCTTCAGATTTCAGTCCAAAGAAGATTTTCTAGTCTCAGTTTCTTTGTCACACAGACCATAACTCTTAATCCATTTACTGCAAGGCTCAGATCAGCAACTTGCATTTGACTAAGGCAAAAGCATGTGGTGTTGACTTGAGGACTAAAAGAAATGAAGAAGCAGTTTATTCTACATTTTTTTTAAGAAAGCGTCTTATTTCTATGTGAACTTGGGCCTTTCTCCACTAATGTTAATGTTCCAATCAGCATTTTCTATGTGAAAGAACAAAATCTCTCATGTTCGAGCACTTGGATCCTCTTGTAAACCTGGTTCTTGAATGCTGTCTTCTTCCACACACCCTGCAAAATGACTGTTTTGTCTTAAAGGAGCAAGAGGCCAGCTCCTCAGCAGATTTATATGAACTCTGATACATTTGCAAAGTAACAAAGAGAAGTCCAATGCAACCAAAAGCAACTTCAGGGCCCTGGGATGTTTGGCAGCAGGATCAGGAGCACAGGATTTCCTCGATTCTTCTGTTAACAACAAATAATATTGATAGGAAGAGGCAGATCCATCAGGTCAATGTGTGTGGCTCTGACATTGGTGTCAGTGGAAAAATTTTGGGTGTGTTGACCATGGGAGGTTCTACTCAACACCTGGTCTACTGACACCTGACAGGATGCACCTGTCCCAGAGGGGAGAAAGAGCCCTAGCACGGGAGCCACTGGGGCTCATTGACAGAGCATTGAATGAGCTTGGACAGGGGAAGGGGACAAAGCCAGGCTGGCCAGTGATGAACAATTGGATGGAGTGCCAAAACTTGAGGAAAGGAGAGCTAGAGGGATCCCTCAATATGTTTCATGAGGTATTGGCTACACATTGGCTACACAGCTGCTGTACCACCCCTGAATTATTTCTACACTAATGTACACAGCAGGAGGAACAAACAAGAGGAGCTTGAGGCTTTGGCCCAATCACAGATATCTAACACCACTGGCGTATGTGAAACCTGGTAAGATGAGTTCTGTGACTGGAGTGCCCTGTTGGAAGGTTCCAGGCTCTTCGGGAGGGATAGGCAGAGAAGGAGAGGCAGAGGAGTGGCACTGTATGTAATGGAAGAGTTGGAATGTCTGGAGCTCATGGTTGGCAATGGCACAGTCAAGAGCCTCTGAGTAAGAATCAAGGGACAGACAAATAATGCAGGTGTCACCATGGGAATGTACTCTGGACCTCCCAGCCAGGACAATGATGCCAATGGATTCTTTGAGGAACTAAGGCACACTTGCAGGCCAACTGGCCTAGTCCTTATGGGGGACTTCAACTAGACAAAAATTAACTGGGAGCATCACAAAGCTAGTACAACCCAGGCTAGAGGATTTCTGAAAGGCTGGATGCCAACTTTATGGAACACATCCTAAGGGACTGGAAAGATGCCCTCCTTGATCTACTGCTTGTCAACAAATAGGATCTCATGAGCAAAGTGGAGATTTGGGGCTGTCTTGGCCACAGCAGCCACAGAATGATGGAGTTCAAGATCTCTGGAGGCAGGAGGAAAAGTGCCAGCAAAAGCTCAGCTGTGGACATGGGGAGAGCAGAAGTCAGGCTGCTCAGGGAATTAGTGAGTAAGGTCCCCTGGTTTTTGCCAGTGCTAGGGTCCATCAGTGCTGGTCACTTGTTAAACATCACCTCCTAAGGGCATGGGAGCAGCAATTCCCAAATGTCAGAAGTCAAGCTGATGAGGCAGAAGGCTGGCTTGGCTGAACAGGAATCTTCTCTTGGAAATAAGGTGAAAAAGGAAGGTGTATGCCCAGTGGGAGCAAGGTCAGGTGGCAGGGGAACAATACAGAGATACTGCTCCCCACTGTATTCGTGCAGCCAAACTCAGCTGGAGTTGAAGCTGCCAAGACTATGGGGACAATAAAAAGAGTTTTTTATTGTATTAATGGCAAAAGGCAGCGTAAAAATACCATTGGCCTGTTCCAGGATGAGGACAGTCACCTCACAAACAAGGACAGGGACAAGGCAGAGGTGTTTAATGCTCTATTGGCCTCTGTCTTCAACACAAA
The DNA here is from genome assembly GCF_017639235.1 of Corvus kubaryi. Taxonomy (NCBI): domain Eukaryota; kingdom Metazoa; phylum Chordata; class Aves; order Passeriformes; family Corvidae; genus Corvus; species Corvus kubaryi. Next base: position 2,511,119 of record NW_024581088.1, read on the forward strand.
TGATGGACCAAGGGCATCTCAGTGCCTTAAGCTGGAGGACCACGACTGCAAGAATGATCGACTCCCCGTTGACCCTGAAATTGTGTGGGATCTGCTGCTCCAGCTGAATCCCTATGAATGTACGGGGCCTGATGGGATTCATCAAAGAATCCTCAAAGAGCTGCTGATGTCATCACAAAAGTGCTCTCAATGATTTTTGAGCAGTCTTGGGAATCTGGAAATGTCCCAGCTGACTGGAAGCTGGGAAACATTGTCCCAATTTTCAAGAAGGGCAGAATAGATTACCCTGGAAACTACAGGCCTGTCAGTCTCACTTCAGTGCCTGGTAAAGTTATGGAGAAGATTATTCTGGGAGGCACTGAAAACGCGTGAAAGGCAATGCAGTCATCAGTCACAGCCAGCACAGCTTCATGAGAGGAAAGTCCTGCTTATCAAACCTGATTTCCTTTTATGACAAGGTAACACACCTGGTTGATCAAGGGAAGCCAGCGGGTGTAATGTTTTTGGATTTCAGTAAAACTTTCAATACTGTCTCTCCCAGGATCCTTCTGGACAAAATGTCCATCCCACAGATGGATAAATCTGTCATGGGTGAGCTGATGAGTCAGGCACAGTTACAGCAAATGGGGTGACACCAGACTGGGGACTTGTGGGTTCTGTTGCGGTGGCTAAGTCCACTTTACACCCCTCAAGTTGCCTTAAAAGCGGTCTCTCCTTACAACACTGTGCTAGAAAGTTCTCCCTTTGTCTAGATCCTGCTGGTCACTGGCCCTCTCCCCCTCCCATCCCTTTTCCCGTTGGCCCCTGTTATGCCATTCAACCTTGCCTCTGCCCCCTAGCCCTCAGACTGTTGGTTTTGGATGCTCTGCCCGCCTTTGGGAGTTTTCGGGATAAAACGGGTGCGGGCTTTCGGTTGTTGTTCTTTCTTGCCTCTGTTCCCTTCAGGGTGTTGCCATTAAACAACTCAGAATTGCATGCAGAGAATCCCTCTCACCTCTTTGTCTCTGGTTTGTGTATAGACTGTGTGCGTGAGCGGCTGTTCGTGACCACCCGCAAAGGTGAGATCGTGTGTGCGTGCGTGGGTGCTGGGAGAGTGCTGCCTAAGCGGTCCACGAGGGACCCAGTAGGAACCAAAGCCCTTTCTTTATGGTTCTGCAGGGCTTCATCCTTAGCCCTGTGCTCTTCAGCATCTTCATAATGATTTGGATGAAGAACTTGAAGTGATACGAAGTATGTTTGCAGATGATACAAGACGCGAAGGTAGAGAGGCCCTGAAGAGACACCTTGACTAATTAGGGGGCTGGGCCATCACCAACTGTATGAAGTTCAACAACGCAAAGTGCTGGATTCTGCACCTGGGATGGGGCAACCCTGGATGTCGTACAGACTGGGGAAGGAGATGCTGGAAAGCAGCACCACAGAAAGGGACCTGGGGGTCCTGCTTGATGGCCAGTAGGATCTGAGCCAGCAGAGCCCTGGAGCCAGGAGGGACATCCCTGTCCTGGGGGCACCAGGCCCAGCAGCGCCAGTCGGGCCAGGGAGGGGATTGTCCTGCTCTGCTCTGGGCTGGGGCGGCCTCACCTCCAGTGCTGGGGCAGTTTGGGCACCACAGTGTAAAAAAGAGAGCGTCCAAAGGAGGCCATGAGGACAGTGAAGGGCCTTGAGGGGAAGCCATGTGAGGAGCTGCTGAGGGCACTTGGTCTGTTCAGCTGGAGGAGAGGAGACTGAGGGGAGACTCATTGCAGTCTGCAACTCCCTCGTGAGGGGACGAGGAGGGGCAGACACTGATCTCTGCCCTGTGTGACCAGGGACAGGACCCAAGGGAATGGCCTGAAGCTGTGTCAGGGCAGGTTTAGGTTGGATATTAGAAACAGGTTCTTCCCCCAGAGGGTGGTTGGGTACTGGAACAGGCTCCCCAGGGCAGTGGTTGCAGCACCAAGGCTGGCAGAGCTCAAGGAGTGTTTGGACAACACTCTCAGGCACATGGTGTGACTCTTGGGGATGGTGCTGTGCTGGGCCAGGAGTTGGACTCAATGATCCTTGTGAGTCCCTTCCAACCCAGCATATTCTGTAATTTCTGTCATCAGTTTCCATCACTTGCTTAAACCTGGCAGGCTGACAATTACTGGATAGTGAAGGTGATCTGAACTGAGAGATGCCATCTCATTCATATGAATGTCCCCCAGTGAAGGAACTGATAATGCTCCATACCAGAAAGATTGTCTGGCCCAGTTCAGGGCTCCTCTGTAATCCCTGGATCCATATACACTAAGTGTTTGGTTCAAAGGAATTCACTTAACCTAAGACAAGGTATCCAATTTCACCATCCTTTTTTCAAGCTCTTTGTCAAGTGTCTGTATTGTTTGCTTGGTACTTCTTGCCTTCAAAATTAACATGATCCTCATAAAACAAGGGAGAAGGGCGTATTTACTGCACCCCAGATGTGCCTCAGGCAACCTGAGAATCTTTGGCACAGATTCCATTTAGGTCTCCTTCCTCTCAGACACAGGATCACAGAATATTCTGAGTTGGAAGGAACCCAGCAGGATCATGAAGTCCAGCTCTTGGTGAATGGCCCACAGAGGGCTTGAACCCTCAACTTCAGCATTGTTAGCACCTTGCTCTGACCAACTGAGCCACTCTCAGGGTACTGAGGTGCACAAGGGAGAAGGTCAACAGCAAAGATGACTTTGTCCCTTAGTATACAACTGAACTATGCAGCTTAGGCTGGGAAAAGGGAGAGAGAGGAGTCATAGCAATACAATTCTCTCCAGGATGGCATTCCTGCAATTCTAATTTCTGTTGATACCAGCTTTGAGAATTAATGTTAAAAAAGCATGTGTACTGTTTGCATATTGGCTTGCAAAACCATGGGACACATATTTAGGTAAAACAGATGCAAGGACAGTTCCCTACATCATGAATATGTGCTCAATCACCATGCCAAATACTGAATACTCTTTCATCCCCATGGTCAGAACCTGACTCTTACCAGGACTAATAGCAGGAGCAGGCAAAAGCAGCTTTTCTGACTTCCAGCATGCTTGAAAGCTGGGGCAACAAGAAATCTCACAGCTGAACAAAATCCTTTGCTGTTGGTTTTCATTTATGCTCTAATTTCAGCATCAAAACAGTGAACTGGCATTCAAACATTTAGGCTGATTCAGGGACTGGTGGTGTGACTTTCCTGTTCAATTCACATTCATTCTGGTCCCAGTAATGATTACCTTTGTCACAGGCTCATCACAAGTCTTAGGAGAAGGAAAAAACAAAACTAATGAATTCAAATAGTGTTTATAATTAATAAATTTTATAAACTCCTGGAAATTTATTAAATTTGCTTCATAGGACAAAGTTTACCACAGTTCCCGACAACCGCAGCAGTTAATCAGCACACTGAGGAAGAAACTATTTTCAAATGCATAGGTAGCCAGATGGCAAGTGTTCTCTTTTTTCAAAGACACCTGCATATTTGAAGCAATTCTCTTCCTTAACACTCTCAGCCTCACCAGGGCTGGGACCATTATGAAGGGGAAGATGAAGAGGAAATCCTCATCCAGAGATAAAAGAGCTGACAACTGCCTTTTCTGCCCTTTGGAAATTACATTGAGAGTTGAGAATATCTCTTCTCACCTACTAGAGTGGTTGGCAACTGAGTGCTGACTATGTCACAAAAGACTCCCAATCCACTCTTCTGTGCACTTTTCAAAAGAAAGCAGTGTACTCCATGTTCTGCAGGTCTCCTTTACTGAACAGCTACTTAGCAATATCCTTCCTCTGCTCAGCTTCTCCTTGAGTTGGAGTGGCTGCTTTATACCAGGGTAGAGAATGTGATAGACAAGTTTTTCAGAAAGTCTGAGTTCACAGAACTACAGCTGTACTGAAGCTCAAGAGATTGCACTCTTCTGACTGCATCACTGGCTGCCCAATGACCTCAGCTCCACCATTCCAGGGGCAGTGACGGGAATTATCACACAGCTACTTGTGTGTCAGACACACAAAAGCCGGGGGTGAGCAGTGCTGAAGAACAGTGAGGCATGATTACTAATAGCTTGCATGATTATTCCCAAACACATGCAATCTCATAATATTGCCTTCATTTGGCATAACACTGCCTGAAAACACCGAGAGGAAAACACTGTTTTGATCTAGTGTTTTATTGATAACTAGAAGGGGAGATACAAACATAATATCTGTATTGCCTCGGCAGACAAACAAAACCCCAAGTCCCACAGGTAATTACCATGTCCTAATTGGGTTTGAAAACAGGAGATTTGAGTCTGAATGCACGGAGTTTGCACCAAAATGAACAATTACTTGTCTGAGGGATTCAGTGGTTTCAAAACACAACAGGAAGAGACTGAAACTGAGGCTGAATTGAGGCTTTAACTGTGAGTTTGCTGATAGCCCATACAGACCTCCACTAACGAGCTGCTACTTTCACTAGCGGGAGTCAGAATTCACAGTCACCCCCATTGTCATTTTTATCTGCCACTCTAGGCTCATTACATCAGTGTAACTAATGGCAATTAATATGAAAATTAAAATTGATTGCAAAATTAAGCACTTGGAAGACAGTCAGTGCTCCTGCATAACTCTGGCACGCCTAATTACTGTTGTAACAACGCCCCTGGCACAAGCCCTGGTGCAGCCCCAAACTCCTCTGCCCCGGCCCCTGTGTCTGGGAGATGATGCTGCCCCTTCTCCCATGAGGTTCACTCATCACACTCCTGTCTGGCAGCCACATTTGAGAACTTTTCAGATGCTGTGACAAACTGGTTTGCTGTTGATGCATGCAAAGATTTTATAGCATGGCTTAGAGTGCAGAGATCAAAAATAGGCATGAGCTGGCTCAACACCAACACTGACCTCCTCAAAAAGTCAGGGTTGCTGCCAGTAGACAGTCAAAGTCCTATACCTGACACAAGAGGAAAGGAAAACTGCTAGACCTACCCATGACCTGGGGGTTTCATTTCAAAATATCTACTTTGCCAACGCAAATGCTTAATTATTCAGAGTTTGTATAATACTTTGAAGGCACAAACTGTATCTCAGAGTTTAAAAATTATTGTAAACCAGGTTCTAATATCTTCCAGCCTTCATTCAGCGGCACTTTAAGTGTTATTTGCACCAACATTACCCTGACAACAGCCTCTCACCACCAGCAATGTCCAAACTTTCCACCCATGACATGCAGCTTAAAACTTATCTAGTTTTAAATGACCAGGCAGAATTAGAATTATCCTCCAGATTTTACATTACCAAGGCACCAGACACATTTTACAAACATCCTTTCAGCAAGGGACTATGTCACAATTTACTGATACAATAATCAACATAAATCTGCAAAACTCTTTTGCTGACATTGTTGATAAGGAACAAAACACAGTGTTAAACACACTCAACCCTCATTCCCCTAGTGCAGCTTATCTGGAGTTGCTTGGCAGAGAGGATGTTGTGATTTTATGCTGGTGTGTCCAATTTTATACTGATACCTGCTGTGTATGAGTGGAGCTGTAACTGCATTGTGCCCAAGAGCTATCCTCACTATGCACTGACTAGGCTGTAACTACCTCCATCATATACTTACAAATGGCTCCAAGCAGCGAAATAACATCTGTATTGATCTAAAGAACATTTTATTGATTAAAGACTTCTGAAGAAACCATATGAAATGCAGGCACATTATTTAACAATGTCTTTCCAGTACCTGTGTTGGAAATACAGGAACATGAAGCTGTTAAATTTTTGATCAAATAGCTCCCACTGAGATTGCTGCAATGATGCAAGGTCAAATAGCTAAGCTGTGGGGTTCCCCACCCCCCATTCTAGTCTCTTCTATAGGGGGAAGGGAAAGATCTGCAGGTTAAAAGTTGTTTCTGGATATTGACACTAGAAGAATAAGACAGATTGAAAGTGCATCTCCATACTTTCTGCAGCAAGGTGGCACACAGGTCTAGGGCAGGGGACTGGAGTGATTGAGTAACACTTTGGGAAGGACAGCTTGTACACATCTCCCCTTGCCTGCACTTTAACAGCCCTCAGTGTGTTTAATGTCAAATTAAAAAGCCATTGTCATGTAGAAGAGCCATCCATCTTCAAGGCTTTGTACTTAATCTTGCAGGTGGAGGAGGGGGATTTGGAAGAGAGCCCTAGGAATGAATGGCACATGAGGAGCAATTAGAAGTTTAAAGAAACCCCATGGGCAAGCAGGGACAAGTGTTTTCAGGTATAGCAAGGAGAAGGAGAAACTTGGCTGCAGGCACAGGGGATCAGCACAAGGCTGCCTCCTGGCAGCAGCTGACAATTTATGGTACCTTTTGGTTCACATTTTACACTCCTGTTTTTCTCCTGAAGAGAAAGTCAGGAAACAATCTGACAGGAAATAGGAAATGTAAATAAAACACAACAGCCCCTTGGGAAATCCAAATTCAAAGGCTTTCAGACTCAACCTCCACACAGGTCTGGACTCCCCAAGATTGTGGGGCCTGTTCTTGTATGAGAAATCCAGTATCAATTGTTTTATCATTGATGTGTTGTAAGGGGAAAGATAGTACACAAAGGTGTTGAAAACCTACGTCAGGAAACTGGATGAAAGCAATGTTTGGGAGACAGAAGGGAAAGAATGTGGTATGATCCAGGATTCTGACATTGTTCAATGAGGTTTTGGCAAACTACTGTATTACAGATACACTTTGAATATTTACAGTTATATTTACTGTAAGCAGAGGGAAAACCTAGTGATTTTAATATCATGGGAAAGATAATGTAGATTTTTTTATGTGTATCAGTTGGGAGAGAAACCCAGACGCCATATAGGAACATGAGGAATGAAAACCTTGGTAAAACAGGTAAAGTCAGCTCCATAAAGATGCTTCCCTTCTTTGGGTTTTTTTTTGGTTGTTTTTTTCTATCTCCTTTCTGTAGTTTTAAACTTTCTCCTGTTGAAGAAATTAAGATGGATGATGCTTGATTGAGTGAATCCAAGCTAGACACTCAGCTGAAGAAACTTTTTTCTGATCTGGCATTTTCTATACTGGAAATAAATACCACATTCCAAATGGTACCTTTAAAATATCTCTTGCGGGGCTAAGATGGCAGAAACCAGTGCTGGAGCACACAAGGAAAGGGAAAGGACCTGAACTGCAGCACCTCTACCTCCAAGGACTCTTTTTGGTGTTCACTAAGTCTCCACATCTTGTTCCATACCAGCATTGTGGATTTAATTCAGAGTGGGAGACTCTGCCCTAGCTTTCTTAGCAGGCCTAATTTGATGATTAAAAATATTACAGAAATATTATTACCAGGGCTGAAAAAGAACTTGTTTTCCCAGGCTGTATATTGTCTTTTTAAATCTTTATCCCAAAGCAAAGAAAACCAGTTGGTTTGTGTTTTTCTCTTTATACGTACACATCTATTTAGCCTTTCTTGCACACATACTTCCCAGTTTTGCTTTGTATAAGCAACCATATTAAGCGTTTTTAAAAAATTATCCGTTTTCACCAACTGTTTCAGAGTTACATCATTTTTTTTTATACTTTCATATTGGTATTTTCAAGAAGTAAAAACACTTCATAAAAATTACCTCCCAGACAGTGCTAGAGGACTCAGAGAGAAGAACCTGTAGGTCAAAATCTTTTGGTGACATGCAGCCCCTCAGGGCATGGCTGGGTTTCGAAGTGAGAATGCAGGAGACCTGGAGAGACTCCCTCGGTGCAGCACAGCTGAGGTGCATTTGCAGCCTGGCTGGCACACAGGCCACACCTGGGGATGTGCAGACAAACTAATGGTGGAGGGTAATGCAAATTGTGTTTTCAGAGCATTTACAGACCAAACTGATCCTCTCCTGCTCCTGGAAGAAGACTTTTTCAGTTAGTTACAGTTCATTAGCTGCTACCATTGAGTGGTTCTTGTTTTAATGCCTTTGATCTAATTCAGACAGGGATTTTTTCTTTGTCAGCATTCAGCCAGAGAGTAAGTTCTGGTTTAGTTAATGAAACATATAGCTAATTTACATTAATGACTATTACTGGACACCTGGAAACATTCAGGCAGCCCAATCACTCAATGGTTCTTTTTCACTTGAGGGGTCAAAACCTCTGAATCCAACTTAGACCAGTGGTGCCATGAGTCAAATGTAATAAATTGAGGACTTCTATTAAATCAACAGAAATGAGCTTCATAAAACCTCACAGTTCTTGTTATCTTTGGTATCTCCTGCTGCTTCCTCATGATTGAAAGGCAACTTTAAAAATGTCATATTAGAAAACATGCAGCATGTTGTCCTCCTAGTTTGTCGCAGCGGTTTTGGATGGTAAAGTGCTGCGACCTTCCCAAAAGCATCTCCAGGAGGAAGCTGCTCAGTGCAGCCCCCACACTTGCACACACACGGACACACACACACACACACACCAGAGAGCCGGCAAAAACAGTCCAACAATGAAGGAGCAGGAAGGCTCTTCACATGGGCTCTACGGGAGAGGTGTATCGCACCACACCCCTGCAAGGCTCCAGAAAAATAGACTGAGAATAATGGGGGTGCAGGGTTATATAGAGGAGCAGAGAGAGCATCAGGGACCAATGATCTGAGGGCAAGGGGCGGTACACAGGCAGGGCCAGGGTAAGGAACCAGTAGGGAAACTCTGAGGGTGTGATGATGGGGCATAGCCGGTAACGAGGGGGGGAGCGGCCAACGGAGCCAACCAGGGAAGCAGAACTGGGGTACATTAACAGAGCAGAACACAGCATAACCTAGAAAGGAGCCTAGGATTTGTCCCACCATAGGAGTCCCTTTGTTCCTTGTCCAGCAGGCCCACTGGCCTCCACACTAGTTCTCTTGACTCAGAATGATTCAGGTTAACGCAGGGAAACAAGCACATGGGAAAACCCCAGGCAAACTTGTTCTCCCTCTGTTCATCCCTGGAGGGTCACAGTTACACAGCAGAACAAAGCTGAAATAAGCAAAACTGACCAAGGAAAAACATGGATCATTGCAAAGGATGAAAACCCCAACATTTCCATTCAAGTTCTGTGGCACAAGCCTGACACTACTTTGGTTCATTGTCCTATAACAGAGGCAAACAGGCTCTGAAAGAACAGCAATCTGTCCACTGGAAGTTTTTCCTAACGAGATCTCAGATCTTCGCACCAGGCACAATTCCAGCATGAGGGATCATGCTGCAGGGTAGAGCCTTCTACCACATGCTGATACAGCCACAACAAAGAAAAATATCAGAGTAAAAAAAGCCTTTGGAGTCCAAATTTTTAGGGGGAGAGTTTATTTTAAAAACCACAAATGCTTTCAGCTAAATTCTTGTTGATTTATATATGAATTGGGGAAGTGAAATAATTGTGGGAAAGGTGGAGTCTAAGGCAGAACAATTGTTTTTATTATTTTAACTGTAACCACCTCAAACCAGTTTCCAGCTAATTTCATTGCAACTAAGCATCTGGGATTTTATTGTCATCATTTTTAGTAGTCAAAAATGCTTTTTCTATCCCATTGAAGCTTCTCCTCTGCCTCTTGATTTCCCAGAGCATTGTAAATATGGGACAATGTAACATAAAACTCCAAAGAAGCCATTACTTAAACAAACAGATGGGGTCATTTTCATTTATTTCATGACAACATCCTCTACCCTTTGCTTTCCTTTGAGGTCACTTTTTGATTGTCTTGTTTTGCAGCCAGGCAATTTGTCCCACACCCTCTGCTGTTCATGGGCTAATTAGAATTTTAAAAGTAATTGATACACACTTTGCAGTATGCTGTTAATTCCCTCCAGATTGCTGGGAACATTAGCTTCAGTGTTTGTTTATTTTAACTGACTCTAAAATATTAAACTGTCATGGTTTAGGAATGGTATTCTCCAATTTAGTGCTCCCACTAAAATCATGCTGCCACTCACTCCTTTTCTTATCCCATTCCTGACCTGTGCCTGGAAAGGAGAATTGGAGACACAAAAGGCAAAGGTCATGGGTTGGGATAAAAACAATTTACTAGAAACAGCTATGAGATAAGAAATGGAATAGTAACAGCAACAATAACAAAAGTGTACAAAAGAAAGAATGATTCACATGCAAAATGCCCACTGCAGAGCCCAGGCTGACCCAACCACAGCCACACCACCCCAACTGCTCCCTCCAGCTCGGAACCAGCATTACCCCACCACTCCCACAGCTCCCAGTGCTTCCTGCACCAAGTTTACTCCGACCCTGAAGGAGCCCCTTCTCCCCAGATGAGAGAGTCCGTTTCCCCTGCCTCCAGCAATGCTGTGAGGTGGTACAGATTAACCTCCGGGTCTTGGCCATGGCCCCTCTGGCTACTGAAAAAACAGTAATTTTTTTTCCTTTAACAGTAAATTCATTATAAAAGTAAGCAACCTACATCCTTAGCAGTGGCTCATGGCCGTGGAGATCTCCACACCCCAAGAAGACTATGCAGCTGACCCTGGGCTGGGGAGGTTGGCCTCTGCACCTGGAGTGACCCAAGCAGGGTCACACAGGGCATCTGCAGGGCTCACCTCATCATCACTGGCACTGGCTGGAGACACCCCTGCTGCTGTCGTCTGCTGGCTGCATTGCCTCGGACACCTCGGACACCAGGAACATCTTGGTCTTTCTCCACACTGCTTCAGCCCAAGCAGCATAAAGCAGGTGCTGGTTTTGTACAAGAACCTTCCCTGGCATGAGAAAAGGCCCTGGCCTGAGCCCATAGACAAGTCCTGAAGAACCACATCCCCCAGCACGTTAAGCCTAACCTACACCCGCTCTCCTGCTCCACAACTCAGCAGGGATCCCAGGAGTCCCTCCCCCCAGGCCATTCCCTGCCCTGTGTCATCTCTCAGGTAGCCCTGGTGTCACCAGGAACTGAGAATTCCTCCAGGCTCCAACAAGGCTCTTCTGAGCAGCACAGCCCAGGCAGCCTATGCCTCTGACAAGGGCATTAACTGTGACAGTGTGACATGGTAAAAGAAACCCTGCAAGAAATCAAACATGGAAATGTTCTACCATCTTTTTATTATTATCTTGAATTGAAAATTACTATATGCAAATTGTGTAAACAGAATTAGAAATAATGAAGATCTAGCAGGAATCAGCACCAAGAATTTGGGACAGAACTGTGTGGGAAGAAAATTAGCAGCAGTTTACAAGAAAGAATTAATACTAGAATACATTCAGAGTCTGCAGAGTCATCTCATTTATCTTCTTCTACATGTCTCTGAAAAGAGGAATAATTATATGAGGAAAAAATCATCACTACTATACAGTCCTGCACTTCACCTATATCCTATTATTTGTGCAAACAAAAAGTTAGTGTGGGATTATCAGTAAAGATTTGACACCACTTTCCACAATGAGTATTATTACAATTAAACAATTAAAATGGAACCGCACTTGTCAGAGAAGTGCCTGCAGTATACATCAGTCAGTGTTAACAAGCACTTCTATCTGTATGTTTGCTTATTCATTTATGCTCTGATTAAGCCAGCTAATGAAAGCAGCAGTACCTGAGTTCATTCAGCCAAGGATCCTCTCTTAAGGACCACAGGTTGACACCCAGATATAAGAACTAGGCAAATATTGGCATTTCCCAAGTACTGTCACAGCCCCTGACCACTTTCAGCTCAAGGTATTTCCTGAATCTAACACTGTTTATCTGTCTAGTAACACTCAGCAGATGTCTCCTCCAAACGCTGTGCAGGCTCTGCATCCCACAGGCTCTTTTTGCAAATGCAGTCTTTGGCAAGGCGTTTCACAGGACTACTCACACTGTGTTCATCCTGAACACTGTTGCTACAGTTTTTAATTACTTTAATACTTTTATTTTCTATCTATTCCTTTCCTAAAAACTTCTTTTTGCTTTATTATTTGCTCTTTTGGTAGCTATAGAGTACTGAGCTGCTATCCTCATGGAATGCAAGTGTGCTCTGAATTGCAGCACACTGTTTGTACAGCTATACCACTTCAGAAGTGAACAGTCTGCCTTCTTCACGTAGCTACCAGTTACATCATCATAGCTTTAAAGAGATCAAGTGCTTCCATAGCTGTGTAACCCTACCTGTACTGGCAGCTGTTCTCATTGAATCACATGTTCGTAACCTGCTCCAAACTGAAATACTTAGCAAGGCACGAGGCAGTACAGAGACCAGGCAAAACCACACTAGCATTTCACTGTCTAAAAACACCAGCTTGAATCAACCAGCACTGCTTCACCCGAGCCCATGCACCCCGTGCTGCTGATGTAAGAACCCGGCTTCTCCTCTGTTAATCTCAGTGCTTTTGTTTACCCCCAAAAGAATTTGTGTCTGGTACTCAGACTCTCACCTCCAAGTATCAATGAAGAGTTTTTAAACCACCATGCATTGAAAGTTGGGAAACTGTTTCTCCCTCAGGTTTCCATGGTAACCGTATCTCCAAAGTGTAATTTAAGTCACTTATGTCGGTTTGCTCCAGGTACCTTCCCAAGCTGTCGCCAAGGTATCACTCCCCCTTGGATTAGTAAGTATATGGCCAGTGTAACCCTAATTCTTCGCCCTCGTGTTCCCAGGCAGCACCCCAGGGGTGGCCCAGAGGTTCACTGAGCAGGTCCTGCAGTGGAGTGACCTGTCTGCCTCTGGGTATGGCCAGGGATGGCTCTTGCCATTGAGTTCAAAACACACTACATGTGCTTTGGCAAATCTTGAAGGCTCAAACATGACCTGGTGGGAGGTAATGAGATTTTTTCTATGGCTGAATCATACTTCAGCTTAGATGTATTTACTGATGGCTTTATAAATCTGACATTTTTCAAGAGAAGCACGAGGCCATGGATAGCACCTCAGGCCCAGGCCAGTGATGCCCAGAGCTTTATTCAACATGCTCAAAGGCCTTCAGGCATCAGTGTACTTCTGCAAATCCAGTACTGAAGCTCCAGACAGCCTGACAGAATAAAGCCAAGGAAAACCCACTTTAAAGGCAGCATAAAGAAACATGAGAAACACACAGCAGCTTGTAAAATGCATGCTTTTAAATATATGTCGCAGATAGCAGAAAAATAAGGGAAGACACAATAGCTATATATAAAAAAGTCCTTAGAACAGCTGAAAAAACAGATCTAATGTATTTTTCAGCTGCTAATTCAGATAATCTGGCAGTACCAGAAACCACCAAGTAGACAGTTGGAGCCCACAGGACAGGAGCCTGTTGGGCAGAGGTGCAGAAGGCCAGGCACTAAAGACCAGAGCTTACAGGAACCAGTCAGTGCAAATAACGTGTGGGCACCAGGGCACCATGGTTCAATGTCTGCAACATGTCTGGGGCTCCATCAGATGGAAAGCAAGAGCTTTGACAGATCAGTCTTCAAGATACAGAGCTAAACTACGATGCTCAGGAACTTAAAAACTCTGTTACATATTCAGGGCTACATTCTGCCACCCATCCCTCCCAGAACAGGGTGTTCCTACCTGGGAATGGAAGGGCACTATCCAAAGCCATCTCCTTATAAAGAACAATCATCCACAATCAGGCCAGACATTCCTAAACTGAGATGTAATTTAAATTTGCCCAGATTCAAGATGAAAGGCTGATTACTGAGCTGCTGTCAGCTGGAAACAAGCCCTGTGCAAGTATCTGAAAGTCTAGAGGCTGAGACAGTCTTAAGTAATTTTTAAGGATCATGGTTTAAGGAATTCATTCAGACAGAAGGATGGTGCATTACCAAAGAAGAAATACAGGGAAGTGAAACCACCACAATTAATAAACACAGAAAATTTACTTCTTCTGAGCACTTTACTACACTCAATTTAAAATGTTTTCTGTTCAGTCTAGCTATGTTTATCTACAAATATATAAAATGACATGATATGTCCGTTCTGGTGGATAAAGTGGCAAGTAGTTAAGAGCATGCCAAAATAATCAGGGCAGCAAGCGGAAAAGAAAGCTCTTTTCTACTAGAATTTACACATGGAACCTAGAAAGAGAGACTAATTGCTCCCTGGGATCCTGTGATTAGCTAAATCTGACTTGCAAACAGCTGCAAGATCATGGTATCAAGGAGTGGGTACCTCTGTTTTCTGTCTCACTGGCTGCTTGAGACACATTTTCCCCGTGATTTGAGCTGATTGGGCCTCTGATTTACCAATTAGAGGATGAGACTGAACAAGGGGGAACGGAGGATGATTAAAAATCTGCTCCTTGCTATTTCTAAACAACTGTGGACCATTCTCTTCCAAATTAAATCTGGCTTCTGGCTGGCGAGCTAACTGGCAAACGCAATCTCATTCCCCGAGTGCCAGAGCACATCAGCTGTACATGTGCCATTTGTGGCCCATCTGCAGGAAACGTGACGTGCCAATTGATTTCAGGAGGGCTGGCAAGGGGATGCAGCACCACAACCAGCATGTCACTGAGCTTTCCTATTCTTCCCACCTAAGTACTGTAAAGTTTGGGAATCCTGTAAGACTGTGCTTTAAAACTTGGGCAATTTACACCATTTCCAAATATCAGCTTTGGTCAGCAGGCCTGTTAGTAAAGTGCCACTCTTTAAATGGAAAAGTAGTGGCAATGAAAGCTTTTCATTGTTTAAAATAATTGTAATGCAATTTAGGAGTTCTGGCAGGTGATGCAAGAAGTATTTGGTTTCTGTTTGTCCACTCTGTCTCTTGAGCTAAGGCAGGGTACAAATGAACTGAAAACACCCTCAGAAAAATAGTTCAAGCATATCAATTTAAAATCCACTCCTATCCAGATGAGATGTAAAATGCATGTCCATAGGAAGCCCACTGGATAATTCTTGGGCACAGACTCCTCACAGGAAGGCTTTAGGCCAGTTTCATAACCTTTATAATTTCAACATCTCTATCTTGGGAGGGAAGTAGTGTTTTGAGAAGAAGAAAGTTCTCTTCAAAATAACTCCATTTTTTTCCTGAATAATTGTCATTTTATTTTTTAAAAACTCATTTTACATAGATCATATTATGTTTTATGATATCATTGATTTTTTCAGCATGAGAGAATACTTTAGATGGGTAATAGCAAACAGGTAGCAATGCTGACCAGAATTACAGCTCACTCCTCTAGCTCTGACACAGTGGATAGGTAACGTGAGCTGTACAGTTACTGAGTAATCAGTAACCAAAGCCCATTTGGCCCTCTCTAATTTGACCAAATTAATTTGTCCCAATAATTGTCATAGCTGGCAAATTCATTCCAGGAGAGACTCAGGAGGAAACCAGTTCCTAGTTACCAGCGCAGACTAAAGTGAGCTGCCAGAGCTGCAAGGGGGAGCTAACAAGGCACCTGACTGTATAATGCTTGGAGTAAGGAGCTGTCAGTCTTCCGCTCTTGAGTACTCTCATTTGAGAAAAGCACAAGATCTTGAGTGCCTCTTGTCCTCTGTGATTGCATCTGCACTCCAGCACTGCCATCCTCTTGGAGTTTGACTAAGCCCCATGATCACGGAGAGCTTGTTTGCTGTTTTCTCAGCATACACACGGTTGATCCATTTCTTTTTTTTTTAGCCCTTGTTTGCCTTGCTGTGGCTGAAAGCAGTTGCACACAGATACTGCCTGACATTGTCAGTGGGGAAATCATGTCAAACACCAGTACCTGTAATGCTGGCTGCAGCTTAAGTCAAAAGCTGCAGCGAGTGGCCTCACTGCACAGCACTGAATTAAAATGTTGCGCTTATTCATAAGCTTCCTTGACATTAATATGAATAAAATGGCAAAAAGCCCATATTTTATATTCTGTCATTTCACTCTGCATGACTAGTACTGTAACTTTGTATGCTCCCACTACACTCATACAGATTACACTTACAAATTGCCCCTCTGAATAAAGAGCACTGCACAGGGATGACAAGTATTGATTTTCAATCTCCTTCCAAAATGACTCTATCATCGCAAGTAAGTCAGGCAATTTGCCTCACTTTACACTTCAGGCTATAGGCCTCAGATCACATTGACAGGCCTGATCCTTCAGGAGATGTTTAATTAGAAAAGAAATGAAAGGAATTACTGTAAATCAGCAGTTAGCAGTGCTACAGAATTTGTAAGCTCCTTCTTTCCCCCTGTATGAGCTGACTTTATTCTCCTATCCTCATTAGGAAGTTTGAGGTGGTTGTTTCACATAATTAAAACTGTGGTCTTTTCTCTAGGAAATACCTTGCTGGTGTTTTCTCTTTCTCCTGCACTGCCACACGGCAAGGGCTCATTTGCCTCACCTTCCTCCCTGGCAATGCCCATGGTTCCCTGGCACTTTGCTCTCAGAGCTGTTTGAACAGAGCTGTGACTCCCGTGCTGTGCAGGTGCCTCTCACCCTGTCCCTGCTGTGGCGCTCAGAGATCATTGTTCTCCTTCTGTACCCACCCATGGCACCGCACAGGCCCCTCCAGCCTCAGGACCCAGGAGAAATCATTAGTTACATCAATTCTTCCACAAATGACTCGGGGTTTTGACACTTTGTATCACCATGTTTTGGAGTTGTTGTGAGGTGAGGGCTTCTTACTTTTTTTTTTTTTAAAACCAAACCAAAGCAAACCAAAACACAAACCCCAGGGTTTGCTGGCCTCCCCCCACCCCGTCTACACACTCCCTCTCCCTCGCACAGGCATCTCTCCCTGCCATGACAGACTGAGACAGGCCCAGCCTTGTGCCTCCACCGCTCTCCAGCCACACATCAGACTCTCAAAGCAACAACCAGGCAGCCTCGAGTCCGAAATTCCCCCAAAACACAGTGCAGGTTCTTGAAATGTGCCCCTGAAGGTGTCTGCAGGCATGGTACAGGAAATCCGGGGTACATGGTGTGCTCACTACAAGTGCTTCTCACAGCTAGTCATGTGGACGACATATCAACCTTACCATCTTGAAAGGAAACCTCTGTGCCTTTTAAGTACCTGTTAAAAAAGGAGTATCTCTAAGCTAAAGAGAAGGATGTAACATTTGTGACACTGAGAGAGGTTTTAAAAAATAACCTGCTGTTGGAATGCGGTAGGGAGGAAAAACTCTCCTACAGTTTTATTAAAACTTGTTACAAATGGTGAGTGCAATCATCCATCACCTAGTATAGATTACTTTTTCTTCTCTTTAGTGTGAGAAATGAAACCACTTGTTTACTGCAGCAGTAATACATGGAGACCTAGCTCCAAAGCTCCCAGCTGTGCCCTGTCTACCACTCACTATGAAAGGGGCAAAAATAGCACCAAAAAAAAAAGCCAACAGAGAGGTTTGGATGCCAATGGACTCACAGTGGGCAGCATGTGACAGGTCTTGTTTCTGCAGTGCAGAAACACTTGAAGGGAGGGAGTGTTGTGTGAGAGGTTTTCAGCCTTGGGCTGGATGGGGCAGTGGAGGAGCCCTGGCTCCCCTGTAGCCGTGTCAGAGACTATGCTCTCTTTGAGACAAGGAAAGCAAATCAAAACACCGCAGATTAATAGCTATTTTTGCTGCAAAAAGTCGGGAAAAGGTCATTTTATTTTTACAAATGCATAGAAACATCTGGAATCTTCAGTATTTCTTTGAACATGGTGCTGTCAGTGTGAGCTCAGTGAAGTCTCTGAACTTTAACTCGTGTTTTGCTGTTAATTTGGGTCACGCAGGTCACGCAGATGACTGGGACTTCTTCCTCTGGTGTTGGGAGGAATCCTGGCTGCAGAACACCCTACGTACTATTGGCAGACATGGCTTGCCAGCTGACTGTGTACAAAGGCTTTCAATAAATAGTCTCATTCTAAAGTATGTGATAGCTCAGCCCTGAATTATTGGAGTCAGTGGGGGAAATACTGGATGGATTTTTTTTTTTCCACTGAATGATTCAGGGGTTTAGAGAAGATTAATCACTGTACTATACAATAATAAAAATACAACACCTATGAACTACTTTAAAATATATCCTGATTAAAATATTCTTTTCTACTCAGAACCCATTAGAACAAGAACCAAACACAGAGTGAACCTTCTGTGCTTTATTACTACCACTATTAATATTTTCAGAAATTTCCAGCTGCTTCAACCATTTGTTCTGGCACTAAAACCAAAAGCTTTGATTTACAGTGTTCTAAAAACACCAAGTTGTTCTGTGAACAACACAGCTAATGGAGTCAAGCTGCCTGTGAAGTTGAGCTTTTTGTTCCTTTTTTCTCTTTTTCTACACAGAGTAGTTGCAGCCTCCTTACATGGCCTTTGTGAGAGCCATACTGAGGAAGACAGGCCAGCCAGTGACCACCAAGCAGAGTATGAACAGCTGAAATCCACTTGCCTTTTCCCTGGCAGAGATGCTTATTTGGGTCCCTAACTTAGCTAGATACAAACGGCCATAAATTTGTAGGAATGTGATTATCTTTTAATTGTCTGTTTCTGTGTAAAAATTTGTTAAAATAGCCTACCAGGTTCCTAAGTTCCTGGAGGCTTATTCTGGCTTGGTGGTTGATTGACCACATGTTCACCAAGGCCTGTTTTCTTGAGGAGATCAGGCCACTGCATTTCAATGGCTGAAGTTTTTAGTCATTATCCTTCAATTGTACTTTCATAACATTCAAGAATGAATAATGCTTTCTCACTACCAAACAGTGACTTTACATATGGGGTTTAAACAAGTGTAAGGCACTGAAGAGAGTCCATAGTGTAGCATAGCTAAATGTTCAGTCATGCACAGGAGTTTTACAGCCTGGGAGAAGAGGACAATACACTCCATCCATGTCTCCTTCCACAGCTGGGGAGGGCTGCTGAGGTAGCCAGTAGTCACCATCTGCTTCTGAAGGGATCTGCAGTCTCTGGACTGCACTCCTTCCCACAGGTGGTTGTGGCTTTGTGCTGCATGGGGAGCTCCTGCACTCAGCACCACCCTCAGCCCCAGCTTGCTGAGGGTTGTTGTTTCTGCAGAAGCTGTGATAACATCAAGCTCACTACTGATGGAGGGGATATTTCTTGCTGCACCTTCTGCTGATGTTTTAGTTCTTCTGGAAGAGCAAAAACAGCCTAAAAGTTCCCTAGCCTGACCTTAACATCCCTATAACCAAAACAAACGAGTTTTCTATGGGTCTTTTTCACAGTATTTCAGCAGTTTTCTGTCTCTGACAGACATGCCACACAAGTCAGGTAACATAACCTTAGTTCTCCTGGCCAGACATTCACAAGGACCAGTGCAAATACTATTTTAAAGTTCAAGGGAGAATATAATTTTAATGAAAATATCACTGCTCTTTTCCTGCAGGCAAGACCTGTGTGGTCCAGCCAAATGCCCTTTCCTGACTTGTCCTCCCTGTCCTGCTGGGCTGCTACTGTCAGAGGGTTCTCCTGCCTCTGCACTGTCAAGTACCAACAGAGAGCTCCCCTTCTGCTCCCTGCTCTCAGGGCTTGGCTTTCTAACATTACAAGAACATGCAAAAAATAAAAGGATAATAAAATCTTAACACCTTCTTAGGATTGTTTTTCAATAGATCTCAGCCGTATTATAAAATTGTAAAATCATTTTTCACTTACAAGTATTTTCTGTTAGCAAATAGAATCATAGAATGTCCTGAACTGGAAAGGACCCACAAGGATTATTGAAGTCCAACTCCTAGCCCTACATAGGACAGCCCCAAGAATCACACCATGTGCCTGAGAGCAGTCACTTATTTTCAAGTGTTCTGTAGTTTTTTATACATCTTTGTTTAAAAAAAATTATTAATCAAAATATGCCAGATACAGGCCTGAATTTTCACTGCAGAAGCTATCTATATATGCTGTAAAAGAGATTAGTATGATGCCTAATATAAATCCCTTTTTTCCTTTTAAAGCTCTTATGATGAAGGTACAAGCTGTACTATACAAATGGAGAAAATGAGGACACAGGAAAGTAAATTACTGAAGACCGTGAAAAATTAGCAATAGTAATCATTATCACGAAGTATTCTTTTGCTGATATCTCAAGAAGGAAGAGGAAATAGAAAGTGCATATTCATTTCAAAAGCTTCAGATCAGTGAAGAAGGAAAACACTTTCCAGTTGCTGGGCAGGAGTGGCTACTGGAGGGCAACACTGTGGCTCCTCTGTTGTGCCACCATCCTTAGACTCCACTAAGACACTCCTGCTGCTATTTTGGTTGCTTCTTGCCTAAATGCAGGCCCTAGCCCTCGATGCTGTGGTGGATCACAACACATGGGGTGTAGTGGGGCACTTCTGCCAGGGATGGTTGTTGGGGCTGAGTCCTTGGGGCAAGGACAGCCTGTTTTATCTCCCTGTACGGCACCCATCAGCCAGCACAGCACCTTCACTCTCCCTCTTCTAAATTGGGAAAACTGAAAAATGCCCCAACCTCTTATTTTCCCCATCTCTGTCCCTTTTATACCAAAATAAGTAATACTCCCCAAAGCCATTTCAAGGGGATACATACCTTCTTGTGCTATTGCCTCATTTTCTGAGAGTACTTCTGAAGGAAACCTTCTCACTAAACAAATTTCAGCATGCTCAATTTAATTTTTCAGAGATTCTGCATGAGAGAGGGAGATAAGTGACACAGAACCAGACTAAAATATCACACTTTATTGATTTTTTATTTATTGAACCAGACTAAAATACCACACTTTACTTAGAATTAAGTACTGAAAACTTGACTTAATTGCAAGGTTTAATTAGGTCTTTGAAACTCGGCTCCTACTGAATAATGCATGTCATGTGAGGGAAAAGAGGCAAGCATTTGGATGATGGAACAATAGCTGATTACTCGCTGCTCGTCACCTGGTTCAAGTGCTGACCTTTACTTGCACTGGTTCCCTTTCCCCAGAAAAACCCTACCTCTGCTTTGAGTTGTTGTTCTCATTCGTTTTGCAGTTTTCCTTTACACTTCTTCCCTTTTTTGAGCAGTTTCAACTGATACTCTTTTCAAAGTACACTAGCCCTCTCTGACCACTCCAATATGTTTCTAAAGAGGAGGAGAAACAGTTTTCTTGCGAGGACAGTTCAGTTTCAGGTTGCACTGGAAATCCCTTTTCTCTTCAGTAGCTTATTGCTCTGCTGTTTTGTCCCAGGTTCCCGCTCATCTTAGCCCATATATTTGGGATTCTCCCTCCTGTCTGGAGAAAAGGCTTGCTATTATTCCAGCTGCACTTGAGCCTATGTGATCTGAAGCAATCATCTTATTTAAGCTGCAGTTTAAAAATAAAATCCTCTCCATAGTAATTATAGTGTTGCATTAGAAAATACTGGCTGTGTACATATTGCATCCATAGCCTGTACTCTCTGCACTGAGATAGCTGCACCATCTGCTCTCCTGCTCCCTGTTCTTACTCCTGCAGAAATTAGATAAACATGTTGAGGGAGCAGCAGGCTGTTTGCAGTCATGACATATCTGAGCTGTGTTTAAAGTCAAAAGCCCATATTTACTTCTTGGTGAAGAGAGAGGACTCATAATCAAGGGCAATACATTAGATCCATAGCAGTTTAATGATTCAAAGGGATGGCAGCCATGTGTGTCAACCTGTGACTTCTTTAAAATGGAGAAGGCTCCAAAAAGAGAAGAGGGGAGGGTTAACCTTGCTGGTTACCATGAGATGGCCTTCAGTGCAGGGAATTGGGTTTGGAGGCACAGAAATGGGGCAAGCAGGCACTGCTTCTCTTGCAGCCTGGAGAGAAATTCATTGGCCTTCACCCAACACATAGTGCTTGTAGGTTAATGGGTGAGTTCGGTCGGGACGGAGACGGATGGATGGAGACGGTGATGGAGAGATCTCTATAAGCAGGTCTTGGGACACAGTCGGTTTATTGTAAAGGGCGTGGGTATTGGGGCACTGCTCAGAGCTGCTAGACTCAGCTCTGAGCAGGCCCAAGAGAGTAAGCAGGTGAGAGAGAGAGAGAGAGGGTGTAAGAGCAAGAGTGGAAGTAAGAGTAGAAGTGGAAGAGAGGAATAGAGAAGAGAGAATCAGAATGTCTGAAGTCCTGGTTACAATACAATAAATCATCTTCTGTACTGAATATTCTAATTGTCACTAACCAATCTAATACAAGATACAAATCCTATAGCATTTACATACAGCCTATAAGAGTTCTTATATTACCATAGAGTGTTACATCTTAACTTCTAAAAACTACTCTTTGGACCCCTTCTGCTGAGCTAGTAGGGTCTGCTCTGACCCTTGGACCTGTTTGCAAGCAGAGGGTATTGTTCCATCATGGGGGGATTACTTCAGTCGGCCATACCATTGTTTTCTAGTTGTTCAGTAACTAAGACCTGGTATTTCAAAAGTGGCTTTCATTTCGATGTTGCCTGTAGTTTTCATATTCCCAAAATCTTCTGTCAGGCAATCATATTTCCAAGGTTTTCCTGTTTCATCTTTCCCAACAAGTGCTGAAGCAGCATGAGATGCTGGCAGGAATACTTGCAGGAGGACACCCCTCTCTGGGATAAGTTGCCACAGGTGCTGTTACTCAAAAAATAGATGTGAGCTCTTCCTCCATATTTGGAAAGGAAGGAGAGCAATGAAAGGGAAGGAGTATTGACAAGATGGTCCTGTAGTAGCTTAGAAGTCAATCAGTCTGTCTCGTGCCTCACTGCAGAAACCCACAGAATTTGTCGTCCACATTTGAACAGGAAACCCAGTCTTTATCAACTGACCTAGTCCAACATCAGCTCAGAGTACTTACAACACTGAGTACCTACTACATCTAAACTAATACTCTGAATCTTATCTGAGCCTGGGCACTGACTGGGCCTCTGCAATGCGAAGATGCCATGTTCAGTTAACTCTTCAGTGCTGTGAATCCAGGAATTCAGTCAGCTTGAAGGCTTAAATGTTGGTTGGCTGAGCTTTGCAGGAGCTGTAATGGCCCTGGGATGCAGTCTCCTGGTTTAGAGCTAGTGCTTATACTGAGGTAATTGAGTAGATAAACTGATCCAGGATAAGACTCCTACATCTCAAGCTTGCAAAAAATTCCGAAGTCATGTTTTACAAGCTCAGGTTCTTTAGCAACATGTGTGCATTTTCCCTTGTTCATTGCATCAACCTTTCTAATTTTACTTGTTTTCTCTCTGATCCTTGGAATTCAATTGTACTGATTTCTTGAGCATTAAACATACCTGAACGTTCCCCTAGTCTGCTTAATGGCCCTAGGAAAAAGTGTTTCAACTCATTGGCAAGGCAGTTGGAGCAATCACTGAACACAATCTACTCTTGCAGGATTAGATGTTGGAAACAGCGAATTTTTTTTACAGTGAGTGAGCGAGCAAAGTTATGATATTACAAATGGCTCCTGAGAAGTGATAAATGGGTTTCAAAATGCAGCATAATGATCACTACAAGGGGATGCATTTTGGTCTTGAACTACTATGCACATTTTGTTGAGATGGGAGAAAATATCCCAGAGGGTGAGGCTTCAGTAGCCAACTGGAACCCAGTTTGGGTTTTTGCAATGATGTATTCACGAACTTCAAGTTCCACATCTCTGGGATGGTGCTAAGAAGGGACGATGCAGCTGATGTGGATTGATGAAAAGTATTTTAAAAAAATCCGAAGATGCAGGAATCTCTAATCCTGAAGCGTATCACAGCTACAGCCTTGCAGCTCCAGGTGGTGACTGTCATTTTGCAAAACCTCAGGAGTCTGAATTCAAGTTAATGTTGAATTGACAGTAAATTTCTAAACTCTCTCTCAGTTTTTTTCTGACTGAGGTGCAAGCTGTTCTTGCACCGAATGCTTTGTAGTACTTACACTTTCTGTCAGAGATTAAGAAAATGGCTCTAGTAACTGAGTCACAACCTGAAGTGCCAAACATGCTGGTTCTTTTGGCTGAACCTATGACTCAGTCAAGGTGAGCAGAGTTTCTCCCTTCTGCTTCAGAAACATATCCAAAGCCGTTCCCAGATGTTTTCTGCTCCCTGCAGGTCTACCAGTGGCTCTGTTTTTACAATTTTTCTACTCTCTCATCCAGTGAGTCTTTTTGCCACTCATACTTTCTCTGCAATCCCCAAGTCCTAATCTGATCATTAAAGCAAGTAGGGAGGAGGCCATAAGAAGCCTCTCACTGCAGTGTCAGTGTGGCACAGCTTTTTTCTCCCTGAGCTCAAGGTACTGGGTCTATTATCCTGTGGTGCTTCGTGGCCTGCTCAGGCCAGGCAGTGTCAGCATCTGCCAGGAGGTCCTGCACTGGAACACCCTGTGGATACAGACTCCTGCCCCAGGTTCATTTGTAGTCACTGTGCAGAAAAGGAATAAAGGAAAAATTTCCCCTTCATCTATCAGTATATTGATGATTCCTGTTCGGGGTGACTAGCTGAGGAGATGGGCTCTCCCAGGGCTCTGCTCACCAAATGCAGTGGGAGCTGTGGAGGGAACCTGTGGGTGAGATGGCACATCCATGACATGCACTGTGTCCTGGAGAGTTACAGCCTTGATTGTCCATATTACTCCTCAGAGAGGAGGAATCATCTTCCCCTCCAGAGGAAAAAGTGTAATGCCCTGTGTCCAATTTTCTTTTCATTGCTGTTTTTATTATGAAAACAAAATGTTCACTGATTGTAAGATGAAAATGGAGAGAGCTAATTTTTGTAGTTCTTGCTAATAAAATTCTTAATGTGTTCCTCTCCCATTATCATAAAGATTGTTATAGTTTACTTTATCTCTGGAATCTTATTATTTTCCCCTGAATTCATGGGCATTCCTTATCTTCAAAACTATTTTCATCTATTGAGATATTCCTCCTTTATCTTATCTTTACTCTCATAGTTAGTATGAACATATCTTTATTATCCTACTTCTGTTTTCAAAACAATAAGTGGCTATTGATCACAAAAGCCTTAGAGTCTTTAGAGGATGAGGCAGCAAAAATACTGGAAGCACTGGGTAAGAAGAAGTTTTAGGTTTACAAGTAACCAAAAATCTAATCGATAGCAAAGTAATACAAAGCCATTTAAAAACTAGTAATTCCAGTAGTACTGAGAAGTGTCAGCTTAGTTTACTATATTGTGAATGCTGCAGAAAATACACTGGGCCCTGCTCATACAGGTAAAATGCACGTCAAGTGCTCACATCAAATGTTATATCGTTGGGGGACAGGTTGTAATAACCTGGCTGTACTGAAACCAGTCTGTCTGCCTCCCTCATGCCTGAGCATACTTAAAAATGGGTTACAGTGAGGGTTAAAGAGCTGCTCTCCAATCATAAGGTCTTTTTCCCTCTGGAAATATTTTGTACCTTGTAGGGACCCAAGCAAAACTAAAACGATGTGGTTGCAAAGATATATTGGAAAACACCTCTGAGCTGCTTGCACTAACCTCTGTGAGTTACAAGCACAGGAGTTGCTCTGAGAGCAGTACAGGTGAGTGTGGCCTCCAGCTCAGCTCCTGGTGAAGGCCCTGCTGCACAGACACAGGGCACAAAGCCCCCGAGAGTCTGAAAACCAACAAGGGAAGTACAGGGCCTCTTTACAGGGATTATTTTCATCCCCAGAAAAACAAGAAAGAAGGAACAGGAATCCAAGGTGATTCTAACTCACATCGCACTTGTAGAATGCAAGACTGCAGTGTGTGGCCCAACCTTTGCACATGTGTCGTGGTCCCACTGAGCACCTGCAGAGCCAGGGGGCTCCTGGAGGCTGTTCAGGTGTCCCAAGGTGCGCTGCCACTCACTCACTTTCCTCCTTGGGCTTGTGCCACTGTCTCTGTTTGAGCTGGTCTGATAGTCATGGCTGGAAGCCAAAGGAGGCAACACAGTTCATCTTAAGGCCCTAAAGCCTGTTTGACTGTATTTAAGTAGCAGTTAAACAAAAGAAGATAATCAGAATTATCAAGGAATTCTGTGAATTTGACTTCTGAAATCCTAAAACTTTTATCTGCCCTGCTTTGGGATGGCAGCAGGAGTCTAATGATGAGCATGTCATGAACAAAGACTGAAACACCTCTAAGCTGAGCAGCCCCAAACTGGAATTCACCTGTGTTTCCTTTTGACACATGGCCACATGAGTGCCCTTTTCCTGGAACAACCTGAAAGCTGGCAGCTAGGTGGGAGCCAGAGCATGATGGATTGCCCAGGCAGCTACAGTGACTCTGGTGTCAGCGGGTAACAAGGCGGTTGAAATCCTTCGTTTTTCCAAATGTCCCCTCCATCTCCTTTGAGCCACCAGGACACGTAAAGCAGATGAAGTGCAGCAGGAATCAGGCCAGCTCTGTCACCAGCACATGCTGCCAGCAGGAGCTCTGGTTCAGACCCACGCTCCTGCCGTTAATCTCATTTGCACCGAGCCAAACACTCACAGAGGCTTTTCCTCACCCACTCTCTGCTGAAAGCAAACTGTTCCAATTGCTGCTGAGGTGAGAAGGAGAGGACAGGGCGGGCTGTGTGTCAGAGGATCAAGTCACCACCAGATGGGAAAACACACAGCCCTCGTCCTGCTGGAGCAAGGCTGGCCTCCCTGCACATTGCCATGGCAACCTCAGGCTCTGGGGTGACACTGCCTTCACTGAGACCTGGGCTTGTACTGGCTGTGAGGAAAGGGTTTGAGGCTCTCATCATCATTCCTTTTCCCCACACCACTGAACTTAGACCACTGCTGAACTTGCTCACTGCTGTGGAGCACAGGCTGTAAGATTCCTGTAAGCTTCTCTGGCTTTTT
Source organism: Corvus kubaryi (assembly GCF_017639235.1). NCBI lineage: Eukaryota > Metazoa > Chordata > Aves > Passeriformes > Corvidae > Corvus > Corvus kubaryi. The sequence continues at coordinate 2,537,679 of NW_024581088.1, forward strand.
CATTGCAGCAGTTTCCGCTGTAATGTCCACACATGGCTGCTACGGAAAAAAAAAGGACAACAGAAGGATAAAAGCTAATTATTGTGGCTGGCAAAAAATGGTAGAGGGTCTCTCCATGCTGGCAGTAGTTCACTTGAGATGTGATTAATGCTGGCTAGTGTGGGCACAGCCAAAGCTTGTACAACCCTAGATAAATAATAATGAAGTTTAAAAAGATATAAGCTCCTTGAGTTAATAATTTTAACAGGCTGTGAGAAATGTTGCTGTTCTCATGGTAACAGAAAAGCTGTAATTTCATCTCTAATTTGAGCATGCCTGATTATACAGTGTGCATATATGGGGTGTGCAGATATAATATGTGTACAGATAGCTTTCTGACAGGAAGTTTTTTCTCTCTTCTTTAACTGAACTTTTTAATGAAATGATACTATTGTATAGTTTGCGCAAACAATTCAAAATGGACTAATTAGCACTAAATATACCATTGAAAAGTGTAGTCAGAATAATTTGGAACGAAACTGGTATTGCTGCTTGCCACCCCTGGTTTCTCTATCAGTAGATGTCTGATACTGATGTATGTGGGCATCTCTCAGAGCTCTTCAGGAGATTCTGAATGCATTTGCATCCACTGGTGGTTGCAGTTGTAGAGTTATATTCATTAGACAAGAAAGAAATGCATTCACTGGTCCTCATCTCTGTTCTACAAACAATGTGTGCTCACATTTTGAATAAAAAACTCAAGAACAAAGACTCTCAGAGGGCAAAACAGCCCAAGGATTTGGACAGTCAGTTTTTCCTTTTGTGGCTTTGACCAAGATATCAAGACACACAAAGATACCAAGAGTCTCATCTTTTCCATAGTAATTCTGAAAAAATATGAAGAAGGCACCCGAATGAGTGCTGCAGGTGCAAGGCTGAGAATGAGTCTCTCAGAAAACCAGCGAGAATTAGACTCGTGATTCTTTAGCACTTCTAAAAGTGTTATCCATGGTCTTTTTCAGTTTATTACAATGGCTTAGTCATGGAAGCCAAATGACAGCACACATAATGGAAGCAGTTTGGGTATCTGTACAAAAGCATCTCCATGGATTACTAATCTTAAACCATCTCCAGTGCATTTTTCCTATTAAAGTTCTGTGTTCAGGTTTATTATTCTCTCTCAGTTCGAGAACATTTAACTGTCTGATACCAGGGCAGTTCCAAGCAGTTTCAGAGTACTTACAAATAGGAATTACAGCTCTGCTTGTAGGAAAACATGTGACCTGGTCCCAAATGGATGTGTACAGGGATTGAACTGGGACCCCAGTTACACAGGGGTAGGAGTGGATGCGTGGGTGGCCTGAGGAGCCTCCTGCACTGGAAGGAGCTGGAGCTGAGCATGGAGGAGGAGGAGGAAATTGCCATTTTCAGCTTCTTGTTTTTATCTTTCAGCATAGGCAGATTGACATGTGATGGAACAGACACATTTCACAGTTAGCTTTTCAAAGGCTGTTACTTCAGAATCATTAACCTGGCTGAGATCTTTGCATTCTTCTCTCTGCTTTGCTGAGTGTTTTCATAGCAACAATTGGTGGTGGTTCACATATCCTTAAAGCTGAAAAGCTAGCATTTTAATTTATCCTAATTCAGAACTAAGTTGTCTTGCACTGTTGGCTAATTAAATGTTCAAAGAAGTGATAAATTAAGCAGGTTGATCATTACAACACAATTAATTAGTCAGTCCAACTGAATCCAAGCCTTGAAATCCGCATTCCCTGAGATGACAGGAATTTCAGGGATATGCAAGAATGCAAAGTGTGTGTCAAGGTTTAAGATGAAAAAAATTTCCTTGAATATTTCATGTTCACATGAAGTTTGAGATTTTCAAGCTGTTCATTTTGTGCATAAAGGAATTAGTTTTCTGGTGCCACTAAGAGTTGATGAAGTTTCAAGATAGCACCTTGAGATGCTGAGAATTGCAGCTACTTTCCTGCAGGATCTGACAATTTCCTGTGTTACACATAAGGAACACACCTGTTTGTGAACAGGTATGAGTGGGACAAACAAAGCACAAAACCTCTAACCAACCACCTTGACATTAGTTAAATTCCTAAATAGGCCACTTTAAATGTGATATTCTGTGGCAGGGAACTTCCATTCACAAAGGTTTTCATATACTGTTTTACTAAAAGTTCTCCCTGGGGCCATATTATCTCAGATCTAAAGATCAGAATGTTTGTTCTGAAAATCAGTATCTCTGTGCACCTGCTCAAATTCTCAAGACAACTTCCTGCCAGGAGAAAATTAAATCGGTACAATTCATTCTCACAGCAGCTTGATATTCCTCCTGCTAATACATACAAGTGCTCCTTCATCCCTCCCATGTGCCTGGCCTTGTAGAGGGTGTCTCAGGAAGGGGCACGTTGGCACACAGTTCAGCAGCACCACGTGGTTGGGGATTGTCTGGAATGTGAATCTGGGGATGGTGTGCCTGGGACAGGCCATGCCATCTTGCAGCTGCAAACAGGAATGAAAACTCATCAGGAGAGGTACTGAGATTGTTTAATTAAAGCATATGGGGGACCTTTTTCTGTCTGTGCAATCATACCACTCACTGTTCGGTGTGTTAGTAGAGTTCTCTCTTCCTTTGCACTTAGGATAGTTAAATTTGAGATCTCCAGTCCTCGGCAGTGGAGGACTTACAACAAAGAGTAATTGCTGATAGTGTCTCTCAGGGGTAACTTTCCAAAGCATGCTTCCCACAGGCTGTTTTTCTCACCTATCCACAGTGCCTCTGGAGTGGAACCAACACTTGAATCATTCTCTTAGTGCTGCTGCACCAGCTAAACTACTCTGTCTTCTGCCCACCTCTTCTAGAGGTGAGAATAAGTTTTAAAGGTCTTCTGCATGTCTGCCATGAAGAAAACATCTTGTCGTGGCTTTTCAGTTTATCTACTGTTTCCTTGGGTCATGGGTTATACCTTGTTTCCTGAACTCCTACTTGTCTGCTGAATCAGCTGGCATTTCATATTGCAAATGGTGCTCTTCAAATTAAAGCTTCTACATTGTTACAGTTTCTTTTTTTTTCCTTTTCTGAGCTCTAATTGGTCTAGCTGGATTATGTTAATTATTTCTGATCAAAACTGCTTAATAAGCATGTCAGGTCAATTAGTGAGGGCCTCTGGAGTTTAAGATACTTCTTTTCTTTTCTTTTTTAGTTATCACGTAGGCAATCCATTGTTACACATTTTATGTTTCTAGAGCTATCCCTGAATTAATGAAAAGTTAACAGACTGGGTGTCGCGGGTTCGGTTTGTAACCGGGCAGAAACACCAATTTAGTGTAGTGGTTTGGTCCAAAATACTCATTACTGTTTATCTGCTGTGAGATAAGAATTAGGAGAAATGCAAAACAGGCACCAAACTTGAAAGAATATAAAGAAGTTTATTAACAGACCTAAAAGAAGAAAAAAAATTATACCACCTTCAGAACTCTCCTCCTCCCCCCACCTTCCTCCCTTCTCCCACTGACAATGTGAAAAGACAACCCTTAAGATGTTCAGTCTGTTTACCACTTCCATAATAACCTTGTTCAGTCCATTTAGAGAGAGAAGTCTCTTCTTGCTCATGCTATGAAAACATTATCACAACGAGACAGCCGCCCACTTCCAAATATTGTTCAGTCCATTTAGGAAGAGGAGTCTCTCTGCCTGCGTGTGAGTCCTTTCCCCCGACTTGCAGCTTTTCCCGCAACTGCTTTCGAGGGTCCACTCTTGAAGTTTTCTGGGGTACAATTTTAAGGTTGAGCCGTTCAGAAACAAAAACAGAGGCCCTTCTCCTTCCCTGGGAGCAAAGGGTCTTCATCATCTTCATCGTTAGGACTATCTCTGGGAGCATCTCTAGGAACTGAGGTTTTCTCCTTTCCCATTTGGAGCAAAAGTCCTCATCTGGTTCATCTCTACGGACTGAGGTTTTCTCCTTTCCCGTTTGGAGCAAAAGTCCTCATCTGGTTCATCTCTCCCTGTCCAAACTTCTCATGAAATTACAGCTGCGTCAGCATCTGCCTATCTCAGCGCAGGTGCTTTTGCTCACGAGTTGAACACTCCACCCCCCATATCTTCATGAAATTACAACAGGATACTCTGATATATCATAGCTTCACAACAGAATTTCAGCTTTAAGCATCTCCTCTCTCTCTTCCCTCAGGTTTTCAGCTCTTCATAGCAATAAAAGGGTTAATCTCACCTCGGCCTTGCAGCTTTGCAGCTGGAATGTTGAATTTTTCTTATCGCAGTGGAGAGGGGGGAGAGCCGAGCCGCTCCGGCTGCCCACGGCAAGGCAGTGGGGGGGGTTCCATGGCTGGAACAGGTCCATGGCTCCAGGATGGCCGTGGCCCGGCCCGGCCTGGCCCAGGCAGGGCCTGGCCGAGCCCGCTGGCCCCCACACGGGGCCTGCAGCCACTTGTCCCAGCGCCGGAAACGAGAGAGAGCTTGGAGGGGGAGTTTGCCTATTCTTAAATGTGGATCACAGAGGTGATCACAACTTTAAGTGGCTTAGAGAAGTGTCCATATTCAAACTGGCCAGCTGATAGGTTCTATCAGTTCCCAGAGGAAACTGTAAGCACCCCTTAGCAAGGACGTCCCTTCCGGGACTATGCTTGCTAACCTATGACACTGGGATGTAAGAAAATGCTTCATAAACATCCACCAATATCTTGCACTGGGGATCACTGGTACCTAAAATGCTGCTTTAATGCTTCAGCATTGAAATCAATCTTGAAAGCAGAGTTCATGGCCTCACAGCTGGCCCACGAGGGGACGAGCATCAGGAGAGCCATGCACTGCCCTGAGCCTGAGGGATGCAGGTTAGAACAGGGAAAGCTGCAGCCATGAGTGTTGTCCCTTCCTGTCCATAAAAAGCAGGGATAACAGTAATTTCCCATCTGTGAGATCCATTTGAGTAACTCTTTGTAAAATACTGAAAGGCTGCTAAATGCTGTTATATTTATTTCTTGCAGATAACTTCTTGTAACACTCATTCAAAAACACAGAATTCTTTAGATTACACTGGCATAGAGGATGTCAGAGAAAAGCTGTCCACAGATTTAAGTCTTTTTTTTTTTTAATATTCTAAATACTTGATTTATTTCTGTGAGTATAGGTTTTCATCAAACCATCTTTCTCCTTAATTGAGCTTATAACTTTACTGCTGTCCTCCTCTTTGTTCAGTCTGGCAAGCAATTTCCCAGCCTCGTCTCCCATCTCATATATCCACATTTGATCTGATTATTAGCATTTAATCTTCTACAAAATTCAGTGCATGATATTCAAGACCAGCCTTCTTTAAGGAAGTAATACCTTTTGGTGTGCTGGGTGTCACACATCTCCTTTGTAAGGTAACAATTTTATCGTATGGTATTGCAAGTTATTTGCTCTCCGTTTTCCTTTCCATCCTCCCCTTTTCTAACTGGCATATGACTCTTCATAAGAAGGTATAAGTGAGGATGATTCTGTACTACTCAGGTGGATGATCAGCTGTCTTGGGTAGCCATGTGAACACACTGGTGTCCCTGCTGGGGCTGGCCCTGAAGCACGGGCACACCCTTGGCAGCAGAGGCAGGATGGGGAACAGAGACATTGCTGAGGACAGCAAACATCAAAGGTGGAGTTTCTGAGCCAGCACAGACAAAACCTCTGGTGCACACATACATCACCTTTTGCTCATAAACCTAACTGGGATTACACATCACCAAGACAGACTATTCAGAGCCTAAAAACATTTAAATCTGGAAAAAAACAATTATCAAGAAATGGCAAGTGATCTTATATAGCCAAGAAGTTGTCTCCAGTGTCAGAGTACAGTGCAGACTGTTACCAGCGAGCTGTTACTGAGAGAACTGAGCAATCGGTGTCACCACAACTCCTTCTTCACTTACGCAGACCTTTCCTTCACTTATTGCCAGCTAAATTCCTAGGGATCTCTTCTAAGCTTTTCCCGGATGCAATTTGGCATTAGTTTTGTTTGCAGCTGCAAACAAATCTGGGAACTGGTGATGACCAGTCATGTTGCACTGGCTGCTGGTCTCTCATCCTGTCTCAGGGGGATTTTGCTTCTGTCCCAGTGGCTCACCTGCACCTCACCTCTCCCCAGCTTGGGAATCAAGGAACCAGGTTGTCAGGAACATCCCTTTTTTAAACAGTAACAGCCTGGATTGAGCACTCCTTGTTTTGATAAACCAAGGCTTAAAACTTGCTAGAAAACAGCTCTCTGAAAGAATGCTTTGCTACCATGCCTTTCCCATGCATGCTAAGTGCCCTTATCTGTAAAGCTACTGAATGTCCTTTTTTTGTTTCTCTCTACAAACCTATCTCTACGTATGTCAACACAGTGTGTGTCAAACACTAAATTATTTATCATTAGTCCTAGGTGCTTCAGGTATGTCACATAATTAAACGATCAAATTAACAGGGAAGAGGAGTGGAAAAAAACATGATGTTCTGAGCTCCAAGTCTTCTCTATACAGCATGAAAATGGAAGACAATTGAACCATTTAGGTCTTCTGAGTTCAAAGATTTTCTGCATTTTATTAAGAAAAGATATTTCCTTTGGGTCTCATTTATGGCAATATTTTAAATACAAGATTTTTCTGTTCTATGCAATTATATTTAAGGGACATCAATGATTAAACTCTCAAAAAATAGAGTACTGTTCATTATTGTCACACTGCATGAATTTGAGAGTGTGGGGTGTTTTTGTCAGACTTTTGACAAATAGTGTTTTTAGTCTTGTTTCTGAGGGATGAGATGCTGGGAGGGGTGTTTAATTTCAGAACTGATTAGGACTATGAATTGGTCATTTTGGGACTTGATTGCTAACAGCTGAGACATTATGGGACATTCTGCAATGGAAAATTTGAAATAGCTGAGGGAAAATTGCTCCTAGTGATTAATAGCACCTTTACTCTAAACTTCCTCCAGGCAACAGTGCTCTGAAAATAGTATATGGGAGGTGTGGGCAGAGCAGCCGGACTCAGCTGAGAGCAGGGGGTTGTGTGCTCCTCAAGCACCTACAAAACAGGGAAGAAAACCTTTGGCAAAGATGTAGGAGATGCACCTTTCCTTTCTAACAAGGAAGCCTATGATTTTCCATCTTGGATACCCCTGTAGTGCTTATTGTTGTACTCACAAATACCACTCACCCACTCGCAAGTGGCCTCCCTCCTCTGAGTGACAAGCTCCACAGCAGAACTTGTGAGATGACCAGAGACGTGTGAGTATTCTTTTTTAATTGTTTTGTTTTGTTTGTTGGGCTTTTTTAATGCAAGGAAGTGAAGTAGATACTTTTCAAAAAACCCTTCATTTATTCTGCAGGAAATGCAGGAGAATGTATTGAGCAAGCTGGGTGCATTTGACCCTTAGACCTGGTGATGCAAGTATAGCGACTGGTCCTTATCTTGTTTAACATACTGTCATATCAGTGTCGTGGTGTATGCTTCAGCGAGATTCCAGCACACCAGGGATGCTGATGAAAAAGAGGACGTTTATCTTGCAGCAAATCCTGGTGCTACAGTTCCCCACTTCAGGTGAGGGAGTCCAGGTGCTTGGTCAGCTTGTCATCAGTCCATCTACCTGTGTGTGCACAAACATGTCCTGAAATGCTTCTGGAGTTTCTTTCTAACAGTCCTTCACTCCAGTCTGACTGCAAGCAGCTGTGGCAAAAGCAGCAGCCTTATCTCAAAAATAAGTGAATCCGAAACTGATAAGAAACCTGTCAGTCTGAAATTCTTGCTAAGGAAACATCCTGCTGGTGTCCCCTAGTGATCCCACACTGCTGGTGTGCACTGGAACCAGTCTCTTTCCAAGTACAAACACACTCTTCTGCCAGAGGTGAGCCCAAGCCTGCTCGTGTGAGGGATGAGAGAGCTTCAATGCCGTGCACATGTTGTTACTGTCCCATGTTTGTTAGTGTTAATTGCAAGATATTGGTGAAGCACAAGTGATGGCAACCAGTGAGGAAATGGCCAAAGGACCTTACAAGGGCTAAGTCTGTCCTCAGTTTAAAAAATGTAGAGCAAATCCCAGCCCTTTTTTCCTAGCTTGGAAGAATTTTCCCCAGTCAAAAACTTAAATAGAAGCAGGATCCAGACATACTTGAAGATGTGGCTCAGTAAAGGCCTAGACAATCCATAAAAAAATGCAAGTCTTCCTAAGTACAGAGTTTGGTGTAACCCTCTTCCTCATAGAGCAGGAAGAGAAGAATTCAAAACCACAAAAGTATTAAGCTCTGCAAACGTAAGGATCTGACAGGCACGAGATGGCTCACCATGTCTGGGGTTTTGCACACAAAGCTGTATTCAAACATAAGGAAAACATCTTTTTTCTTCTTGAAAAAACAAAATGTGAGTGAAGCATTGTGGATTTTTTTTGGAGGGGGGGTTCATTTTTGTTTCAATGTTTTTATTTCCTCTGTGTTTGTACAAAGTTTCAGGCACAGATTCTCTAACTTTTTATTGAAGTCTTCACAAGTATACTCTCTTCAACAATGTATCTAACGACATTTTGATGTGTAAAGGCTCATGAAGAGTGGTTAATGTGATAAAAGCAGAAGCTTGAAGCAATGACATCTAAAGAGAGTCTGTCTGAAGATCTTGAAATCAGATAGAATAAAGAGAAGGCTAAAATGACAAACATGTTTGATCTTACGTACTTAAACAGAAAATCATTTCTGAGACCTGTCTTATCCTATAAAGGAGCTGATGAATGTCTTAGATTTAGATACATGTAGCTATATTTGCTACTGAGAAAATTACATACTTGCCCTTTTGCACTAGTGCTGTATTTTGGCAGTTTATTGATTTAAAAACCCAAATCACCCACTTCATTCCTCCTCCCCTCTCTGCCCAAAAAAGTACTCAAGTGGAAAACAGAAGCTGGCTTTCTTCTACAAGGAAGGAATTAATTTCCTTAAGGAAAAGCAATGAAACGCCTCCAAAAATGAAGTACTGAGATGATTTTGGGTCAAGTAGAGAAGCACAATGCACACAGAAGGCAGCTGTTGAGTCAAGTGCAGTCACTGCAGTGCAACTACACCATTTACGGGGGAAAGGGCAGATAATAAGGGTGAGAGAAGACAATTTCTGTGGCATTAAACCTGTAAATTAGGGGGAAATAGGAAGGAATTATATGGTGTGAGCCCTAAATCTCTCATTTTTGTATTCAAGTCTGGAGCTCACAGATCAAGACAAGCAGAGAGCCTGGTAACGAGGAGGTAATGATGATCATCCTTAAATTTACCATTGGATATGAATGGCACAGACAAGCTGAGACCTAGAGCCCTTCCTTTAGAAAAATAGGCTCTGTTCATGCAGAATTGGAGGAAAATGAACATTTGCTCTTGTTTTGAAATACTTCTTCCTCCAAGCCCATAAGACTTTAAAATTTTAAACTTTAAAGCCTTTAAATTTTTTTTTTTTTTACATAAGAAAACTTATTTTCTTGTCTGCATTCAGGAGGTTCCTAGTCCAACCCCTCCAGCTATGGAAAGCTTTTAGTATTATCATGGCCCCGATTCAGTAAAGCATTTAAATAGCTGCTTTATTGTAAGTGCACCATGATATATACAACTCTGGGCTCCACATTCAGAGGCAAGGTGGCCTTGGAGCCTTTAAACTAAATAATGGTGCATTAGAAAAATTCATCTCTATTAAAAGATGCCCTTTTCCTTCATCTTCTGAGGCAGTGCAGAGAGATTTGCAGAAGGCTGGGCGTGCAGTCTGTAGTTACTGCCTGCCCTGGCACACAGAGCAGCCAAGCTGGGGCTCACTGGCACTCTCCCCTTCTCACAGATGAGCTGCTCATCCCTCACCACTCCACAAGGACCTGTGGTTTAGCTTTGCTTTGCTACTGCCATCTCTGTCCAAAGCCAAGACGTGTCCACCTCCACATGTTCTTTTGAGCAAGTCACTGACCTAAATGCAATGTACCTGCATACACAAAATCTCTAATTTCATGCAATAAATACTGATAAAAAAGAGAGAAAAGCATAAAATAAGAGGAGAAAAGATAAAAAAGGAGAAAGCATCAGCTCTAGATCAATGAAGGCTGGGGCCACCTAAGCCACAGTGCATGGGCTCCAGCCAGCAGAGAGCAGCAGTTTGAATACTATTTTAGAGATGCTCTAATTCCTTATGCACCCACATCTCTGATATTACACTGAAGTTACACTTGAATGTACAATATTTGCATTCCATTTGCTAATTCATGTTGCTTATACTCTCTAATCTTGACATCACAGCACAAATCCTTTTCATGCTCTATTTCCCATGCAGTACAGCTTCCTTGGTTTGTAAGCAACATTATTTTCCCCATTAAAGTTAATTTTTATAGTAGACTATGGACTGGCTCTAACTTTCTCTCACACCCCCCACTTTCCAGGAGGAGCTACACAAACAAAAGTCAAAGAAATTTTTATGGGTTACTGAAAAGATACTAGTAAATTCTGCTCTTCATTTTCTAAGCTGGTGAGAGTTGTTACAGTGACAGAATTGTGGACAAAACTACTTCTGACCAGCAGACAATCAAAGCAGACATAATGCATCACAATAGAATGTGAACATACTAAGGAATCTGCTGAGAATGAGGAAAGAAACTGGCTGCTGAAGGCAGCCATACTCCTTCATGGATAAAATCAAGGCAGAGGAAGTAAATACGAATCCTGAAGGTGATCTGTGAGCAAAAGCAAGGTCCGTGAGGAAAACAGAATGAGTCTGTGGAGGCCCGTGAATGGTGGCACAGATTTTGCAAGGTGCTTTTCAATATGTGTGGTGTCCTCAAAAAAGTCTTGTAATTCCTTGTACTTTGCTGGCTTCATGACCCTTCATGTTCATGTAGCTGCAATGCAAGCCCATGTTTTTCAAAACAAAGCTGAATGCACCTAACCTAAACCAGCACATCTGTCTCAGTAAAAAGCTGTCAGATAACCCTGAAGAACACTGACCAATATATCCACTCCTTCAGTGTTTGCTTGTTTGTCTTCTGTGATATCTGCAATGTCACAACAGAAGTGGTAGATCTTAGCTTGTCCTGGCATAAGGTCTGGTTTGACATGCAGAGAAAGTCATGTTGAGTCAAGGCTCATTCACTAGTTTTATATTTGCTGACTTTGCACTAAGAAATGATTTCAGGATCCATCTCCTAGTTCTGTAGCTGGGAATACAGGATACACAACCTGCAAAATGCTGTAGGAGAAAACACAGTCTGTGCTCTGTGGTACAATTTAGACCATCTGTGAAGACAAATCTTTCCAAGCTGTGTTTTTGCTGCTGCTCTCTGACATCTTTCTGTGCTGCAGTATGAGTTATGTAACAGTGATTTTCAACAGATATCAACAAAAGTGACCTCAGCTTCAGCAGCCCCATAGCTCTTTAAATTATGCCATGTCAGTGTGCATGGGCACATGCAATGGTAGTTCCTATATCTCCACTTCTATTCCTTCAGTGTTTGCTTTCCACTCATACAGGAAACAGTATGGGTTTTCCTTTTGGCTGTGGGGCAAAAGGTTTTATTTCTCTTTCATTTCCTGATGAAGGAATCCTTCTAAACATGTAATGAGACAGCAGCAATGCATTTTTGCATGGCTTCTACTGAAAGACTCTTCATGAACTTTACTTTTTGTGGCATGCAGGGACAAGGAAATATCCAGTGTTATTGTTCAAGTCGACTTCATACTATATCCTTAAGAGTTGCTACATGGGTAGAGCTCATGAGCCTTAACAGAGTCATGCTTTAAATGGCTGCTTATTTCTTCTGTCTTGTCTCTTGTGTGCTCAGAAGTGGTTCAGACTAGTCCACAATAGAAACTGCTTCTGGTTTGTGTCTGAATTCCTGCAGATTCCTGCTGTGGTCAGTGGAGGTGCAGAACCACTGCATTAGTCCTCAAGGAACAGAGGCTGTATCTGTAACCTGTCGACACATGAAATCAGGTTTGAAAGTATCTCTTTAACTCTCTATCTTTTGAGGGAAAAAAAAGGGCCCCAGTGCAAGGCTGGGACTCAGCTGCACAAATGTCACTCCAGACATTCCTCCAGCTGCCATTTCAGTCCAGCACAGCTCTGTCACAAGTCCCGTGTTCCATCCACCGGCCTGTTCTGGATGGCTCTGGGTTTTAGGTGATTGAAGTTCAACTTTCTGGCCTTTGTACTGAGTTTCTGGCTCAATCTGAGACTCACAGCAAATCTCTTGATTCCTCTGCAAGACACAGATAATGATCCTCTCTATGTAAACAGCAGGAGGCTCAGAGAAGAGCAGGAACTACTCCATGTACATCTGGATCCCAGCACAGCAGGGCCTCAGTCTCAGCTGATCCTCATGCACTGATAGTTCTTTCATCTCTCTCTCCAAGCTGGCCTCATACTCTGGCCAACAGAACAGCCTGGAGGCTGGAGGCATTTCAGGGGTGGAGACTGGTATTTCTGCTTTAGGCTAAGAAACTGAAACCATTCTGGGACAAATTATTTGCTGCTGCATACTGAGATTGTTGCCACTCCATGGCAGCAAGGTTAGTGTTCATTCAGAGCTTATACAGATGTTTTTCTCAGAATTGCCAAACCTTCCATTTGTTCACATCTTGTTCTCTGAGGTACCACCATCTGTGTACCAAGTGGTCTATAGTACAAGCCATGGGTTTTCTCTTCTGGAAAAAGATGATGAGTTCAATTGTCCTATTCCCTACACTGAAACACTTTCTGCACAATGGTGAGCTGCAGATGGTTTTGTCTTACTTGACTTCAATATTGTATCCTGACTCATGGAAGAACATTCAAAGAATACCTCTCATCAGTGCCCTGAAAAGATAACTACACTAATTTTCCCTTTTTACCTTTCTGTCACTAATTCAGAATTATAAACTGCATAATTATACTGCACAGATTTCCATTCTTTCTTGTGCAGCATTTAAAATGTTTTATTCTCTTACCAAAAGATTTTTTTCAATATTTATAGTCTAGATGCTTTTTATGTGTCTTGGACGCCACAGACTCTGCAATAATTCCTTTCAAGAGTCCTTATTTCTGAAAGTACCTTTGTGTGACTTCATTTCACACTGTTCTCCAGAGTGCATCTTCACATCTTCCACATCTTCACACAGTTGTCAGCTTTTTATTTTTTTAAATTTTATTTTTATCAACAGCAGTGCTTAGAGTTTAACAATCTCTGATTGTATTTTACTGGGGAAAACATCATATGAGCTTCAACCAAGCCATTAGGATACTGTGGACAAGTTGTGTTTTCCCTGTCAGGTATCTTTGCAATCTTCTTGAGTGGGGAGGAGGGTGAGAATGACACAAGTGTGAAGAGCTGGGACAACAAGGGCATTTTGGGGGCTCTAGTTGGCAGCATGTAGAACTTTGTGCTTCTGAAATCACTGAGCCGTAGCCAGTGCAGGACAGCTGATCTTCTGGAGAGCATTCCATTTAAAAAGTGAGCTGGAAAATCATGACCTAGCATAAGGTTAAACTATTCTTCTGAAAATGGACTAATGCAAACTTATCTGCCAGGTTTGGCTGACAGTCCTGAGCAACAACCCATGGAGCTGAATGCCTTTAATTCAGGAAAAGACAGGCCAGGGTATGGAAGCTTTTGGAGTTGTAATGGTAGAGCAGATAAAAATGGAGCGTTATTCTCTACTGCTTCTTCTTGTAAAAAGAAACCAAGGCAGAAGAGGAATTATCTCCTAAGTCTCATTACCATGGACAAATTCAAGGTCAGGAAACCAGTCTCTCGCTGGGCTGTTCCTCCCAGTGGGGCTGTGAGCTGCAGCACTTCATGGAGCAGGGAGAGCCTGACTGGTGGATGTGAGGGCTCTGCTGATCATCACAAGGATGGCCTGCATGACAGGCAGTGTGCTGGAAACAAGAATTTTTCATGGGAATGTTTGTAGATTACAATTTAACACAAACCCTGTTAAAGCACAAAAGCAGTGTGTGATAGCCCAGAAACACTGTGCACAGCAACTTTGGGTGTTTATTTATGAAAACAATACAGCGTGGTTCCAAGAGGAACTGATCAAGTTGCATAAAAGATTTACGAGTCCATTCTGTAGCTGTAATAATGCTTTTAGCACTTTCTCAGATCTTTTCTTATATTCCAACATAGCAGCTTGTGCTGGTTTATCTTTTGGACTATAAACCATTTTATGCCTTCAGTATTTTGGAAGTGATATCACCATAAAACAGATTTAAGCCACAAAATAATACACATATTTTCTGTTTGGAAGTGTGTTAAATCTGTTTTTGAGAAACTAACTGCTTGTGAAGCTATTAGCACAGTACTAGTAATACCCCAAAACATCACTCTAAAGGTGACGGCAGGTTCTTGTTAACAAGTAATCCTGCTTTAATACAACTCTGTTGAAAAATTCATAATCGAAAAATCATGTTCAAGAAAAAAAGGTGTTCCTCTCAAATGGTTTAAGCAATTTTATTTTGTTTTTTAATAATTTAATTAAAAGAGTTCTTAAAGTTTTCATGAAATGAAAACCAAGGATCTTGGGGTAGCTTTTTTTTCATTCTTCTTTAAAAATATACCTAAACCAAGGCTTTTCTAAATGTTCAGCAGGTAAATATGCTAAAATTTACAACTCCAATTCAACATTTAAAATAATAATAATGGAGCAGGGTGATACTGTCCTGAGTTGATGTCAGCAGTTTGCATCCTGTGTGAGCATGGCCTCAGGTGGGCGATGTGCGTGCACCATTCCCGGGGAGGGAATTCAGGCACTGCCACTGCTGGGGAGCATTGGCAGAGATACCCAAGCTTTGATAGGTATGTGAGCAATAACTCCTTCTGCAGTGCTTAGAAGAAAGCAATTTCATTTGGGACTACATAAATTTTCAGTTTAAGTAGGTTAAGCGAGGAAAAATAACATTAAGAACTTTCACTGGAGTTGCAGTAGCTTCAAAATTACAAAGAAATGGGAAGAGTATTTATGTTATCCAGTAACTTTGGCAATCAGCTCTACCAAAACACTTAGACATGTGTTCTTTCTTTTTTCCTGACTTCTTTAATCACTTGTTTTTCATTAAAATTTCTCAAACAGCTTGTGAAGCAGTTATCCAAATATGTAACTTAGAATTATTCTGAAATCTGCCATTTTAAGAAGCATTTATCAGAGTTGATGTACTCAGCCCAGGTATCCCAGATCATGTGCAGGAATTACCAATTCCCTGGGAGAAATCCCAACTAGCTTAAGTCTTTTTGGAAAATGTCAGGTCCCACATCAGAACTAATTGTGCATGTCCAGTCATGCTGTCAGCTTTGGGTGCCCTTTGCAGGATCTCCAATTGCCAGTAACTGGTGAGAATCACTGAATCTCTCTGAAAGACTTCAGAGTGTGGAGGATCCATCAGGAGTATTTCTGATAATGCATACAGGAGTTGAGGGTAAATCAGAAATCATCTTCTCTCAGAGAAGTTTTATCAGGTTCAATAGAGATTAATGCACTCCAAAACACACACACACACACACACACGAGGAAAGCCTTGAAAATTGGCCTTTGAATTCTCATCTGAAGGTCCTGATCAAGACAGGGAGAAAGTGTGTGTTGCTGAAGATCCCTTTTAGCTTTCAACTGTGCACAGGTGAAAACACTTTTGTTCATCTATTCCTACCTGGAATTTGAAGAATTTGGATCACTTCTGAAAGCAGCCAAGAATTTTTAGCTCAATACTTGGGGAAAGAAGGACCCCACCCTTGAATTCTAATCCACTGAAGCAACAAAGCTGGGAAGTGGCTTGACCTATCCCTTGGTTATGAACATTTACACCAGCTCTTTGAAATGCTTTCAGACCCAGGTATATGAATGTGTCCAAAGTATTCACCACAGGCCAGGTAAACAGAAGTTTGGATGAAGCATCAAAGACCTCACAGAAAATTCTAATCATTCCTAGCAGCTAGATTTCATATCTCAGCATGTTTCTGTAGGTACTCACCCTCTTTCTGAGGTCTCTTCTTTCAGAAACTCAACTTTAGGGGTTTAAGTGTTTGCAGTAGATGACTAAAGAAATAGTTTGTCTCAGATGCAGGCCAAAGCACAAGCAATAGCACCAGCCTTGGTGTAATCCCTGTCCCCTTGCCCTTTGCTGGCAGCTCTCAGGTTTATTACCTAGCCAGTGACCAGGCAGGGCTTGGAGCTTTTGAACCAATGGGCACGGGCAGTCTCAAATCAGAGCAGGTAGGGTTTCTTTGAGGACAGGCATGAGAAGTAGTTCTCTTTGGAGGATTCTTGGCTCTTTGTGGCCAAGGGTCCTTCTGGGCTGGGTTTGATAACCTGCTGCGACCATCATGGGGAAAGTAGTCCTTGTGCAAGCCTCTTGTCACCCTCCTTAGGGGAGCAGAAGGCAGGAGAGGAGGAAATTCAGGGAAAAGTCTGAGAAACTGCTGCTCTGACCTCAGGATGCAGCCTCCCTTTTCTGTAGCTTGTCAGAGCAGGTGCTGAGCCAGGCAATGGGTGCAAGGAACATCCTGGCGTGGATAAACAGCCTCGCTCACACCACGGGGCTGTCGCAGCTGCAGGATGTGCCACACCAGAGCGAGGTAATTCCCAGCACACACATGGTGGGCACAACAGCCTCCAGCTGCCCTTACCTTTTCCTTCTGCCTCTGGGCCCTGCTTCCCCCACCAACTAAGGGCTGGAGAGAGCAGTGGGGAACCCCAGCCCCAGTGTTTGCTTCCCCTACAGGAGAGGCTTGTTCCAGCTGCTGCCTGATGCAGCTCTGTGTTCTCAGAGGAGCTGCTGCAGTCACTTGATGATTTTGCATGTAGATCCAGCATCTGATCACACTTTTAACCTGGAGGGGGAAGCAAAGGAAAATTCTGGTGAATTAAATTACCTTCTGCTGCATACAATCATCTGGCATAACACGGCTCGGCAATAACATTCATGTTGCCATTAATGGAAAACACTTCGCATTGCACTCCAGAGATTTTGTTGTTGTTGTTTCCGTTGATATGGAAGTGATCCATTCAGATTGGAGCTGCCTGAACAAAGCCTAGGGGCTCAGACACCACCAGCAGCAGCTCTCTAAGTATGTCTGTCTTACTGTGTAATCTCTCACTGACTTGAAGGAAATGTGCCAATTGCTGCTGCTATAGGGCTCTGTGTATATAAAACACACGCTCAGCTGAGTGGCCCTATGGGGCAACATGATTTATTTTCTGGTTTACCTCAAGTAAATCATGGTAATACTTCAACAGAATTGTCTTGGCTTCAACAAAATGTGTCAAAGTATTTTTAAATAGAATATTTAATCCATGCCTCGCTCCTTCGAGTCATGAAGTAAAAAATTAAAAACATGACTATGTACCATCCAGGTAGAAGTCAGAAAATTCTCGTTAAGGACTTGTGGGGAAAGTGAGGAATTTTCCAGATGCCTAAAGGTATCTCAGGGTTTCTAAATAAAAGAAATTAAAGCTTGCCTTGGAAATCTTTGGTCATCTTGAAAAGTAAACTGAAACATACATAATAAAAATGATAGTAATGATGTCAGAGGACCAGAATCAACATTTCATCCTATCATTATATACAGACTGCTTCCATCAAGCTGACAGGTGCCTGTACACCTCTGAGGTAAAGATGGTTGTAGTGCTGACAGCAGAATGGTGACACCTGACTGACAGACAACAGAATTGCCAGGCGGTTTGGATCCAGCTGGAGGAGCAAGCTGGGCTTCCAGAGGCTGGAGTCTGGTGGATGTGGAATTACATTATCTGAGATGTGACACTATTTTATGTCCTTGGTCCCTAAAATGTTCAAAGGATGGTTTTCCCCCTGGCTGAATGAGACTACCCCTTGAGCCATTTTATTAATGTTTCTTTATTGTTTAATGATAGCTTGCATAGCTTAAGGCTGTCTGCTCTGTTAAAATTAGGAAGCACACTTTGTGATGGAAAAAGTCATCCGCTTTTCTCACTGGAATCATTCACAAACCAAGAAGGGATGCTGCAGCCAGCCCTTAATTGAATTTTGTGGCATTCTGAATGATAATGCATGGGTCTCCTCTCTGAATCAGGAATGAGGAATTATTACACAGAAGGATAAACAGGATAAAAATGAAAATTAATGCTCTTGGAAAACAAATCAAGCACTTCCGCAAATCTGTTTACTGGCATTTCTGTTCATAGACTCATAGGTTAGAAGTCTCTGTTATTGAACCCAGACCCATCAGAGATGATCATTCCCTAATTCCATGCCTTTTTTACTCCTAGTGAAAGACCATGAAGTTGCACAGGGCATTAAAAGCATTACTTTAAGTATTATGGTGAATAGACTGAGCTTATTACCTTCAGTATAAACCAGGAACATAGGAGGTGGATAATGAAGGGGAAGGCTCATGTTTACAGATGTTTATCTAAGGTAATTAGACATTTGCTGGGGGGAAGGACTGTAAACCAAAAGTACAGGAGAAGAAAAGTGATTTATTCTCTGAAACTGTCTGCCTTTTGCAGTGAGATCTAAAAGTAGATCCCATCAAATTTGCTGTCATTTACAACATTTAGAAATGAAAGTGGCAATTACCAGCCCTCTTTATATGTCAAAGGTTGTTGGACAAGGTTGGCTCAGCATTTTCACAGTGAAGAGCGTTCAGGTCTTTCAAATTCAGATCTTAGTCTTAATTGGACATAGAGGAGCCTCTCATAAAATGAGCAAAAACAACACAGGCAATGTAGTTTCTGGACAGGTCTTTGTTTGGCAATGTTATGGAAGATGAAGGCTGGGAGACGGTTATTTTTCAGTGCAGAAATCCTCCCTAACATTATCAATTTGGAAAAGTTACTTTTTTGTTGTTTCTACTGAGAGAAAAAATAAGTAAAGGATTCAATGCAGAAATTTTCCAATGTAGATCTACTGTACTACATACTTACCACTTGCTACAACAAGTCAATATTAGCCCTGGTGAGATTCAATGAGATATGACAAACACACTATTCAGGATTTAAGTCTGTTTTCAGAAGAACTTGTTCGTAACAATTGATTTTTCTTTGTTAAGTAGTTGTCTTCACTGTTTTGATTGGGAGTTATTTATTTCTTTACAAAAAACTTACTTCACAGTTTGTGGATGGAGTAGGGCAAGGGAGCTCCAGATGACCTAAAGAAATATTTTTTTTTCTTGGTCCCACTGTCACTTGCCACATCAACTGTCCTGTCTGAAACTGAGCTAACAAGTCAATTCTTTGAAAATTTCACCTTGTAGTCTCTTGTAGTAGTAAATTTTACTTGAGTTTAGGAGACTTCCCAAGTGCTTTTTTCTCCTAGCTGAAAACAAGCATAAGCAAAACTTCAGAAAACAAAACTAGAGTTAACACCTGAAGAACTGCAATAAGAAAGCAATCTAATGTCTGTAAGTTAGAAAAACTTTTTCACCTCATTAAAAAACATTAAATGGTTGAAGTGTAGAGGATCACCCCAGCTAAAAGGTTAGGCATGTCGGTGAAATGCTAAGAAAAAAAAGTTGGAGAGGCTTTTGCTTTTCCTTTAAAAGCTATTTTTGTACACACCTGATGACTCACAAGTCTGTGGGAACACAGGAGCAGCTGATTCCCTCCTGGGTCCCAAAGACTTTGTCTGTGGGGTGTTTATTTTTACCATTTACAGTCCTTCAGATGTGACTACTCTCCTCATGTCTGAGACCACTGAAATGGGAAGGGCTGTTTCACCCTATCCATAGTTTGCTTTACATACAAGAGTCTGGCACATCTGCATAAGTCAAGATGCTGTCAAAAACAAGTTTTTCTCATATAATGTAGAATTTGAAGCCAAATGCTGGTATAGGAAGCACTAACTTGTACTGTTGCATACAGATTTGTCCTGCATGGGATTCTGGTCCTTCCTGGTGTGGTGGTCCTTCCTAATGGTTTTTCCATTAGCAAACCTCACCATCTAAAACCTTGTATTTTGCCAAAGGTTGTCTAGGAAGTGATTCAAGACAAGACAAGGGGCAAGTCTCATCTGTACTGATTGTTGGGTAAACTCAATAGAGAGATGCTCCTCACAGTGTGAGCACTGTCTGCAATAAACATATCTGAAAACCAGGCTGTGAACTAAATTAAGAAACCTTAAAAGTGCTGGGATCTGCCCTAAGAAAAAAGACCACTTGTTTTGAAGAGGGTCATGAGGTGACAGAAACCCAGCCCTGCCAGTAAATCCTGGGAAATGTGGGGGATTCCTTCTAGCCTGGTACAAGGGTGAAAAAATTGGTTTGAAGGCCAAGCAATCAAAGGTCCTGACGTTTGGGAAGTTTGAAGCACTCGTAGTGTCCCAGATCTTACTGTGTCCTGCTCTAAACCCTAGGATAAAGCAAGGACTGTCTGTACCAGTTCTCATTCCCATGTGAGCAAGGGCAGGAAACTTCTGATTCAGGGCATGTTTACACTTATCTGATAGATTTTTTTTTCTCTCCCTCTGTTGTCATCTTATTCTTAGATACAATGAGAATGGTCATATAAATAATACCAGTACAAAAACATTTCAGGATTCACTGGAGTTTATATTTCCTTTGCCTCCCTTAAAAGAACCACTACCAAGTCCTCATTCCACATAAACATGTTTGAGTTTCTTCATAATCATTGGGAAAATTACTTTGGCCCATCAGGAGAGTATCAGCTTTGCATTAGCAAGTTGGCTTGAACACAAAATGATCTTTTTACATTTTGTGTATCCATCTCTCTAGAACTAATCATCCATTCAGCTGGTAGATTATTTAAATATAAACATACAAAAAAGGTGCAGTAAGAGTGTTTTCAGAATCCAAATATTTGCTTTCTACCTCTTTAAACCATCTACCCACCACAAGGGTGAAAGCTGCCAAGTGGCAGCTGAAAGCAATATTTGGTCTTCCATTAGTCATATTGGAAGCTGTTTTTAAATGTTTTTTGCCTGTGAAATAGTGCTGCTGGGAAAAACGTGTAACAACAGAGGGCAAACGAGGTCACTGCAAACCTGCTCCTGGGGCATGTCTGGCTTGTGAATGAGTTCGACTTCTGTTAGGAGCTCCCATTCTCCCATTGAGATTCCATTTCCTGCTATAGACAAATCACATTCCCTGGGCCAGTAGGAGGGACCTGTGCCCTGAGCTCTCACCCTGGGGGTACCGTGGCTGTGTGTAGGACGAGGGGGAGTCCCATCAGTATCACTCACTAACCTTCACCCCAAGTGCTGGAGAAGCACTGTGTGCCCTCAGGTGTCTGCCCCAAGGGCAGCGACTGGGGGGGAGGTTTCATTTCTCTCACATATGAGAAATGTATTTAGTGCTTTTTAATGTGTGTCACTTGGGTTTGGGCTGGGCCAAGGATGTCCAGACCGGCATCACATTAGAGAGTTTACAGACACCAAAGGAAAAGATTGCTTACTGAGGCAGAGGCCAATTCGTTAGTGAAGTATTTATGCTACAGCTCCAGGAGTTCCAGGAGGAGTGGGAGAACTCTCCAAAATGAGAATTGACAAAAGCGATGCACAGACATGTGCTAATCCTAGTTTGGGAGTTGGGTGTTGGTGGGTTTGCATAGGGTTGAGCATGAGAATCATTCCTGATGGGGCCTGGTGAGCCTTGATTTCACATTTGTCTTTATGAAGTCTTAGAAAGCTTCCCTGGAAATATTCCCAGTGGAAGGCACTGGAGGTGACTGACTTCCCCAGCTTGTTTTTCAAGGTGGTGAATCCTCATGAGGCTGTGTTATAAAAGTGCCCTGGCCAAGGGAGGACAGCACATCCCCTTCAATGGCATGCTCAAAATTAAGAGCCTTGAATGTTAGAGTTGTGATCGATTTTCCCAGCACTCAGATAATTCCTACGACTAAGTAAAAGCATTTCTAAAAATAGGGTCTTTGTCTGAAAGGAGGAAAACAAGGTAAAGTATCCTCGAACGCCTACTTGAGGTGTGCTGTGTTACAGCATTGGCTTGCATTTGATGGAGGGTTAAACAAATAGAAAGCTTTATTCTGTGCTGCAGATTTGTTTCAGAGCTGAGCATTTTTTTAAGCCCACAATGACTCAGAACTGTAGTAGACTGACTATTCTGTAACTAATACAATAGTTGTAAAACTTCCTTGCCAGAACCAGAATCTGGAAGGTAATTGCTGCTCAGCATTGCTTAGCATACCAAATTTGCTTTGCTATCCAAGTTTGTGATCCATTTATTATCAGATCATCTGGCAACAAAGAAAGTAAGGGTGGTCAACTTTCCCAACTTTCTTTATGACCTCAGAAGTGAATCAGCACAAAATCAACAGATATTTCTGCTGGGGTTGCTTTCAGGACTATCTGGAGAGCCTGCAATGCTGTTCATATTCTTTGGCAAATGAAATAGGACTGTTGCTATGAAATGGGAAGTTTTCCTACTGGCTACACCAGCTTCCTGTTTGTAGTCACAGGAGAGCAGTTCAGACACAACTGGCCACAGGCAGATAAGCCACAGACACGCAAAAGCTGTAGGTCAGACACTGCAACCTAATTAATACCTTGATTAACACTGTTAGCACGATGAGAAAGGTTTATCGTAGAACTGAGCATCTATCTTTAGGTCCAAATCTGCTAAACTGAAGGCTCCTTACTCAAAGCCAAATTTTCTTTTCTTCAGATCCTCACATGAGCTTGTGTTAGACTGATGTGTGCAACTGACAATTGTAGAAAATATCACATACTCCCAAAACAGCACTGCTGTACAAAGGGAAATTAGGATAGAACAGTATAATTACAGTTGGAAGAGACCAACATCAATCATCTAGTCTCAACACCTGACCACTTCAGGCTGATCAAAACAAGGTCCAGCACAGAGAAAACAAACATCTCTTCCTTGTCTCACCTGCACACCTGAGAGCTCCCACTCTCTGCACTCTGGCCCTTCACACAGGGTATCTCAGGCTTGTGGGGGCTGCTGGGTTGGCCTCTTTCCATGGCTGGGCTTCCCCAAGCTGGCTCATCTCATGAGCATCATTAGAGAGAAGGCAGGTTCTGTAAGAGAAACGGGATTAATTCCTCTTTCCCAGCCTCCTCTCCACCCTTAGTTGTGAGAACTTAAACAATTAAATCTATTCAGCTTTCAATTCTCAGTTCATCTGTGTTTCTGAATGTGTGGATAGTTTCTCTGAGGAAAGCTTAAGAAAGCTCTAGAACAACTCAAACAGTCTTATTTATTGCAGAGTCCCCAAAGGATGTCAAATTTAAACTGAATTCCTGTTTGGAAAGGAAATGAAAAGAAAGGAAGGGGTTTGCTAGAATCAGAGGGTTTTTAATTAGTTTGCGGTGGAAGCAGTGGAATTAAGTGCTGTAATATCCCAGTGCCTCTATGCACATTGCTCTCTCCAGGGTCAGCTCTGTGAATCTGCTGAGTGACAGAAGGTAAAGATGACCTTGCTTCCCTCTCCCACGTTCTAGTCTCAAATCAGCATACCACTGTTAAATTCTACTTTTACCTCTCCCTCTTGTTGGCTTGACAAGGTCTCTATCCCAGCGCAGAAGGGAAATGACACTTGGGTCACAGATGTATCTCTCTTCTGGTCTCTTTAGCAGCACTGTGGCTGCGGGGCCAGGTTGCTGTCGTTTGTTAAGTATTTAACTCAGCGATGACCTATTCTATCTTTTGCATAAGAGAAGCCACCTGGATCACAGTAGCTTTTCTGTATTCTGCCCTGACAGCCAGCTGGATGTGGCTCCTGAAGTACTGGCTGCAGGGCTGGACACAGCAGCTGCAGATGCTCCTTTTCCCCAAATGAAACATGGCACAACTAGTTTTTAGCACTTGCTCTCTGCATACTGCTCTTGCATAGAGAATGGGCTAAAGAACATTGATTGATGGCAAACTTTCCATCAGCTTAATGCCAGGCATTAAAAAAAAATTATTTGATCTAGTTTTTGAATAGTAGAATCGAGTAGTGTCATGCAGGTTAATATGTGAAAAAAAAATAATTGAATTAAAAAATTGTGTAGCCACACATACTCCTTCCTGACAATCTCATACTTGTATCATGCTCTGCATGCTGCTAATTCAAAAGGCTGATATGGTCACAGACAGCCCAGCTTCCAGGATTTACCATCCAAACACACTTGAAGTGGCATGAAAAATGCAATAAAATAATTCTTTTGGACAAGTTTAGAGAGAGGTATTCCCAAAAGACAGAATTCTGGCTTCCAGCCACATAAAGCTTACTTTGTCAATAACACAGTGAAGGAAGGCATGAATGAATTTTATTTCATTGGACAAGTGACTTGGAATACAGATAAGGCAGGGTAAGCATATAAACCTTTAAATAAATGTTTTAGCACTATCTGGAAGGGAGGAATGCAATTGATTCCAATCTTTTCTGACAGAAAATCAGTTCCTCTAAAGCTCTTGGGGCAACAAACACTAACTAAAAGTGTCTGTTACTAATAAAATCTTTAAGTACAACAAAACAAGATGTTGTCCTTTGCAATTAATAAGCTACAATTAATGCAAATTATTACTCAGTAGTTTAATTGAAATATTAAACTGTGATATTAGGTCTTTGTTTTACTATGATTTTAAGAGCCAAGTAACTTTGAAGAGGGATCTTTAAAGAGCTCCAGGAAAACCCAGCAGAGCAATAGCTGACAAAGCCCCTGACAAAACACAGTGTAAACAGCAGCAGTAGGAATTCAAAACTCTCTGTGCTGGAGTTTCCCTCTAATGAGCACTGCCATGGTACCTGGAACTGCTACAAACTGCTGTTAATAGAAAACACTGATCTGTGATTATGCCCAACAACATTCTTTGTTCTGTTTTGTGGGGGTTACGTCAGACAAAGTTGTTTTGTGGAAAATTTTGACCTTTTCCTTCCTCTCTGCCTGGTTAACATGAACCTTGTGATATTCTCTGCAGTGATACTACAAGATGGAGCTAAAAACTGCTGTTATAATTCTGGTTTTGCTTTGCAAACACATGTTATGTGTTGCAATGAAGGGGGGCATTTAGTGTGTTAGGAGAGCCACATTTGGAATTTCTACAAGAGAAATTCATTCTAAGTGGCAATTTCTTTTATACTATAAAACTAACTCAAACCAGTACATGGAATTGGACTTTTATTTGCAACACCACAGGCTGTTAAAATTTACAAATCAAACAACATTATTATATTGGGGGCTGGAGGATGAATGGTATGGCTGGAAAAAGGGATTGTACTCAGTCACATGAATTTAAAATAAAATGGTACCTCATTCCCACTGCCAATGCCATTTGAGTTCAAAGGAGTCACTCCAATTTTAGTATTAAATATTCTTTTCCCAATGCCTTCCATAATGAAAACAAAAATTGCAGAATAGGGAAAAATAAAAGACTGGTGTTTCTACAAAGTACATTCAGTATCTGCATTAATGCTTTTAGCCTAAAATATGTAGTACCAGTAGTAGTACTACTACAGGAGTAATCTGTTTATTAGTTGGTAGAAAACACTCTTTGCACTGAATTTGTTTTCAGGTTACTACTTACTGAAATAGACCCCTTCAGATTAGGTTAGCTAACATGGCCGAAAGAAAGAAAAAAAGTCACACAAGTACATGTGCTTGCAACTGTTATTACCTAATAAAGAGCACTCAGGATCTGTTTCTGTGCCTTTCCAGCCCATAAACCACAGAGTTTCAGGATTCTAATTTCTGCCTTCCTATCTTAATTGTTCTTTTTGTTTTTATAAATAACTATTCAGCCTTCAGACTTCGGTGTGACCAGGCTTTGGCACCATACATGTGAAAAACACAAGAGGTGAGCTCAATATTTAGAAACAGAAAATTGTATCTCTATTTTCATATTTCTACAGTGAGAGAGGCAATAGAACCTATTTCACAATCTTGTTACAGAACCAAACCCCCAGCACTCTGGGTAGCTTTTCTGAAGGGGCTGGCTTTCAGTTTTGCCAAAGAAAGCATTCAGCAACTGCATGGGGAAAAAAAAAAAATCAAGTGTTAAACAATGGCCAACATTTTCCTTGCATCTGATGGATGAGTCTGCATGGTAATCTATACTTCTGCACTGCTGAACCCAAAATAATTGCATAAAATCACCAGGGCTCGAGACTTATCTCAGAAACCTCTAAGAAATACATCTTAGAACTCTTAACACAGCAAAGGGTGGGACACAGGAACACAGCCCTTCTGCACTCTCCTCTCTGAACTGCTTATTTCTGGCAACAGGTTCCACATATACGTGTGTGTTTGTGTGTATATATGTATATAAATATACATATGTTTCTTTGTTTCTTTTTTTCTAAAGAAATTTCTGCTTTTGAACGACACTAAAAAGTGCAAGTTTACATTCTGCAGTGAGAATACCTGATAGTAACATCTGTAAAAGAAACACTCTTGTACTTAGGAAGCATTTTTAATCAAGACTTTTAACATTCCATCAACATGAGCAGAATTTCCTGCCTTGTGACAAAGTGCTTCAAATTTTAAGTCCTGAAAATGTTTTCAGATAATTTCTTTCACATTTTCTGTTTTTATGGAAACCTTTCAAAAGTTCTTGTTGATTTCAAAAAGAGAGACATACCAAACTTCGTTAATTTTCATCCAGCTCTATTGACTGCAGATCCCATCAGTGGGGAGGAGGGGTCTTTTGTTTTATACAAAGCTGTTCAACAAAGGAGTGATTTTACAGGCAGTGCTGACACTGTACATCTTTAAAATCTCTTACCTTCTAGGGACTGCTTAAATAATGAGAGATTACTGATTGACATACCATGGAAAGCTTTCAATAGAGTAATTTGACAAGTATTTCCATCTTCACCTGAAGGATACTTTTGTTAAAAATATTTTTCTTTAAATAAAGCTTTCCTTAGTGCTCAAGAGTAGGCTAGTTGTGCATTGGTGAAGAACTGGCTGAGACAAATGACTGGATGAAGAAGTAACCTCAAAGATGACTTTGCTAAACAATTAAATAAAAAAGGTATTGCTTACTGTAATTATAAACCCAGAAAAATGATTTACTTTTCTCCATATGCCAGAACATACAACTCATCTGAAGAGTTTTAAAAATTCTTTTAAAGTGCTTTTAAGCATTTAAGTGCCCTTTTAAAGAACTCCCCAAACACACAACCTGGAACTCCAGGTTAGGGCATGTGTTTTGGAGGGGTTAACAGCCACTGGGAGCTGGCAGAAGGGGGTTTTACCCCTCGCGTGCCAACACAAAGCAGCCTGGAGGTCAACACTGAAACCCCTCTGGAAGGCGGCACTCGGTGCCCAACACACAATGAAAAGGGGTAGAGCTTCTCACCCAAAAGGGGCTGTATCTTCCTGTCCCTGTTAAGCAGGCACGTAGGCAAAGAAGTAAAGAGAGGGAACTCTCCACATGTGTTCCACGCAAATTTATTCCAGGGAAATGACAGGGACAAGAGGCAAATTGCTAGGAAGGTCCAGGGATCTTATAGTGGGTACAGAATAGGCGGGGAGAGGGATCACAGCCAATGGGGTAGGGTACAGAATGGGCGGGGTTGACAGCAGGGGAACCAATGGGAACTACATATAGGAAGGACTTAGGGAAGGATCCAATGGGGCGTCGAGGAACAAAGAACTTTCTAGAACTGATACTTATTAAAGGGAAAGGAATATACATAATTTCATACATAAAACAGGGAGGGGAAAACATTAACTGATCTGGGAAAACATGCAAACAGCAGAACAAGGGAATCATGGGTTCTCACCATGACTGAAGTTACATGCTAAACTTGGGTTGCTGAACACCACAGCAGCTTATCTGAGTTCTTCTCAGGAGATGCAGTGACTGGAGCCATCTGCACTGCCACAGTGTTAAGCAACTGAAAACAGCTCCTGTAAACTTTGAGACTGGGAGTACTGGCAGCATAGGGTGTCCACAGGGCAAGACAGGGAGCACACTCAGGTAATGTCTGGTGCCATTAAATGGCGAGCAACTGCCTGGGATGGTAGCAAAAAACTTTCCTGTATGGAAGGGCCACAGTAGTGTGGGCTATATCCACAGATAGATGGATATGAACTGTGGGTAGAATTCGTAACAAACTCCCCTTAAAATAGGTTTATGTTTTCTTCTAGGACCAGCTGGGGCTCACTCCAGAAGGTAGCGTGGAAGGAAACTCATATGCTTGCAGTATGGAAAGCTGTCCTACAGTAAACCAGGGAGATGAGTAGGATTTTGTCTCCTGCTCTTCCACTGGAGGCATCTTCCTTAACTTGATGTAGCGTGTCTTTCATTTCACATCCCTGAAGTGCTACCTCTGATTCCCTGTCGTCTTCCTGTTCTGCTGAGCTCCTTTACCAGCAAGGAATCTTGTGATAATGATTTTTCCAAGTATAGCTAGTTGAAAATATTAAATGAATGCAAATCAAGTATTTGTGCATACACAGAGGGAGGGATTTGGTTTTGATCAACTGAAGCTTTTTTCCAAATGTTAAGTCTCGAGACATTTCTGCTGACTTCATAAAATAATTAAAGGTTGTGGCAAGGGAGTTTTATTGTTTGAGGGTTTTTTACTAGCTGTATCAAATAATAAGGAAAAGCACCATTAAGATTTCAACATATCCAGTTGTGCATGCTTTCCTAACAACTAAGCCAAACTGTTAAATTTCTTGTCAACAGGCAATGATTTACGTGGATGACCCTGACTTGCTGCTCCTGTAAGTCTTTAAACAGCTCCGCTTTCAGCTGCAATAGCTTCCAGAAGTAAGTAATCAATCTTGAACACGTTGTTTCACAAAAATGACTAGGTGATTTCAGAGCTGTGTTTTCCCCAAAGTGAAAATACCAGGCTGCTGCTGCATCAAGCTGGTTATCATTCCCAACTGCCTTCGTGGAGCCGGTGGGATGCACAACTGCAGTCTGCAAGGGAATCACTCTGTGTCCCCTGGAGCTGGGGAATGGCACTAAATCAGCAGGCTCAGTGGTGCTAGAAGGAAGGATTCTCAGAACACAATCTGTTCCCAGGCAGATCAGAGGGGATGATTTTAGTGTGTAATCCACACTGACAGCCCTCGAGTGCGTAAAACACCAGGCTGAGCCAGGCTGAGCCAGCTCACAGCGAGCACTGCCACCCACTGCTCCCACTGTTCACCCTTCCTGCCCAGCAGAGCAGGCCAGGCTGAACACCCTGGAAGAGGGCAGTGGCACTGAATTCACCTTCAATTTACTCCAACACAGGGAGTGAAGTCAAATCCATGAGCAGTTTCACCGTGTATAGAACTACACCACTTGTCTCTCTAACACAGCCTTGGGCAGACAGGTGGTGTTACACAAACTGTTCTGTTCTCAGCACCATGTAAAGCAATTGTACCTTGGAGGCACAGTTCTTACCTTCCTTCTACACCCACAGAGCAGCCAGGGCTGGCACAGACACTCAGTCTGACCTTTTTGGCCTCTTCTTGTGTGCTGTCTCTTGCCAGGGACAAGGCCAAGGCTCTTCCACTCTTGCACACCAATGCAGATGAACCCATTTCCTATTACTTTGCACACTCAAGAAAGGAAAAGGCAAATTAATACAATATAAAGATAGCAAAGGAAGGAGAAGAAAGTTTGCTGAGTGATCTTAAGCAAGCCAGTGGCTGTGCAGTCCACTCTCTTCTCTGCAGCACTGCCAAGAGCAGGTACTTCCTCTGATGTGGTTCATCTTGAAGGACGCAGCAGGACATGTCATCCTAGAGAAATACTGTGCAGATGGATATGTCATGATTTTTAGCATTTGAAATGAGCAAGGGAAGATGATTTCTCTTCCTGACTCTGGCACTGACCTACTGTCTGCCTCCTCAGATCACTTTAATGTGCTCCTAAACTGTGAATCCCAAAGTTCCTGCCCATCCCCTCCCACAGCAGTATCAACTCGTGGTAGGGAGCAGTTACTGCAATCACATTCACAATGAGAAATGTTGTTAATAGCATGAAAAACAACGTATGAAACACATAGCACTGAATTATGGGTCAAATACAGATTTAATTGAAATATTTTGTTGTAATTCACCTTGCTTAGCTTTTCTTTCACATATAATAAGAAATTGAAACAATTCACCTGACTCAAAGCAACAAATACAGCATAACTCTAAATCCTGATTAGATTTTCCTTTGTGGAGAGTGTGTGTGAGCAAGGGAACACATAAATCAAACACTAAGTGGTTACCACATTTGAGGCACTCAAAACTAAATCAGTGAGGCCTCATTTACTTCTAGTCTTAATTCCAGCATCCCCCCAAGGACCAAATAAATGTAAAACCTGGCTTTGCTGCAGTAACTTATTCTACCTGTTGCAAAGTCTTACAACAGAGTGCAAGTGTTATTCCAATACTGAAAGAGAAAACTAATCATATACCTTAAAAATGAAAACTTCTTGTCCTTTGGAAGCATTTCATTTTACCTGATATTTGTTCTCTCATGAGTAGCTCTTGAAACTGAAGAGAGAGTTTAAAGTAATATTAAATACAACTTTGTGTTTAGCGAGGGCAGTGTGTCAAAGCTATTTTAAAATAACATAATATTTACAAAAGCATATCAGCAGAGAGAATCAAGAGTTGGGATACCCCAAGTGAAGTCAAAGCATTAAGAAAAGGCATTGCTGACTAAGAAAAATTCATCTAAAGAAAGTAGGCTACAGGTAAGAAATCTGTCATGGTTTCCACACCATGGGGTTTTTCGTATTTTTTCTGGTCAGCTGAACTGACTATTTGAACAGGTTTCCTACACTGACTAACAAATATTACGAGATCTTGTATTCCAAAGCCATGCTTACTGGCTGACACTAGGATCTTTTATTTTTTAACAGAAATGTGGCAGTGCAGGTGGCTGCAGCCACTCTGTCTCCTGAGGAGAACTCAGACAACCAGCTGTGGTAGTCAGCAACCCAAGTTTAGTACATCACTTGCAGTCATGGTGAGAACCCATGATTCCTTTGTTCTGCTGTTTGCATGTTTTCCCCTGATTGGTTACGGTTTTCCCTCCTTGTTTTATGCATGAGGTTGTGTATAGTCATTTTCCAAGTTTGATAGGTATCAGTTCTAGAAAGTTCTTTGTTCCCCGATGCCCCATTGGTTCCTTCCCTAAATCCCTCCTTTGTGTTATTTCCATTGGTTCCCTTGCCCTCAACCCCGCCTCCTGTCAAGTATCCCATTTGCTGTATCCCTTATCCCCGCCTTTCCATCCCCACTATAAAATCCCTGGACACCGTCAGATCCTCAGCTCTCCATCTCCTCCTCCCCATTGTCTGACCTCAGTAAACCTTCTGTGTTGAAATTACACGGCGAGTCCCCTCTCTCTCCCTTCTTTGCCTCTGCCTGTGTGTCTTCACCCCTGTTCAGGGACAGCCCCTCGTGTGAGGAGCACACCCCGTCTGCCTGTAGTTCTGTGTGTGTCTGTGCCCGCCGTAGTGCAGTTGGGTTGTGGTTACACCTCCAGGCTCTCTTTGAGCCAGCACGCAAAAACCTGACGCAGGAACAGTTTTACAGTAAACATTAGGACATTAGCATACAGCTACTTTAATTTACAGGAGAAACTTGGAAAGGATGCGCACCATTTGACAGGGTTTTGGGACATTACTCTGCATCTGCAGCACTGCTCTGACAAAGGACAGGATACTGTGTGATGAAAATTAAAGCCCCAAAACACAGAACCCACATGTGTTACCACAGGAAGAAAATGCTAGCGAGTTGAGGGTGTTTTGTAAGAACTCATACTGTATCTGTTAAATTATTAAGGAAACCTCTGCATAATTTATTTCTTTCAACAAGATACACAGATAATGTTACATGTGAGTGTGTGGATTTGGGGATCTTGTATGCTTGGTTTTTAAGAGAAAAACTTTCAGCATTTTTGAATAGGTAACTTTGTATAAACCAATACTGAGCAGCAGCAATAGTCTGAGCAGACAGCATTGCTTGTTTTTCCAAACGGCTTTTTCATAACCTGGATGTGGTTATTGTAGCTACTTACCTTTTAAAATCAGATCTGGTAGCTCTCAAGACTTCAGAGTCCTTTGTGATAGACAGCAGAGAGCATACAAAATCTCCCTAAATGCATTTTTGCTTATTTTTTTAATAGGTGGAATTAATGTTTGGGTATTAGACACAGACATCAATCCCAGAGCTACACTGCTTACCAGGCCTGCCCTGTGCTGAACTCGACATGAATACAGTTTTCCTCCTTTCCTGATTACAGCACAGAAAGCCACCCAATTATTTTAAGATATCACATATTTCGTGTTATCTCCAGTTAAAGATGATAATATGAGGAAAATTTTTTCCCCAGAGCGG
The DNA here is from genome assembly GCF_017639235.1 of Corvus kubaryi. Classification (NCBI taxonomy): domain Eukaryota; kingdom Metazoa; phylum Chordata; class Aves; order Passeriformes; family Corvidae; genus Corvus; species Corvus kubaryi. The sequence goes on from NW_024581088.1 coordinate 2,569,914, forward strand.
GGTCAGGCACTGAACAGCATTCCTCAGGGAATGGCTGGAGCTGTGTCAGGGGAGGTTTAGGTTGGACATCAGGGAAAGGTTCTTCCCCCAGAGGCTGCTGGGCACTGCCCAGGCTCCCCAGGGAATGGGCACGGCCCCGAGGCTGCCAGAGCTCCAGGAGCATTTGGACAATGTTCTCAGGCACAGGGTGGGGTTGTCTGTGCAGGGCCAGGAGCTGGAGTCAATGATTCTTGTGGGTCCCTTCTAGCTCAGGATGCCCTATGGTTCTATGATTCTATGTTCTTCATCATCAAGGAGCTGACTGCTTTACCCCATAGCCAACAATAAGCACTGGTTATAACTTGCCACCAGTTTACCCAGACTGAAATGAAGCTTTCATGAAACTGCAAGATGCAGGCAACTAGCCCATGTCTGAGTAGTTCCTTTTTTAACTGAGCAGATTTATTTTCAGATTTCTTCAAAGTTCAATCCTTAATGTCCTCTCCACAGGAGTAAACTGTCATCCATTGTAAAGACACTTTTCTCCTTCATAGTTCCTGTGCTGTGACCTCTCTGTCCCCGCTGCCTGACTCTGACCCAGTGATCAGAGCTCAAAACTGAATACTACTTACTGGAGTAAAGTGCTGCCCTTTTTCCTCCCTTTTGGGCACCACCATCGCACACACACTTTCCCTGAGATGGTTCTGAGACCAAATTCAGCTGAGACTGGGTGTACCGAAAGGTTTTAGCTTCAGCCATGCAGAGGAGCACCAGAGCCCCAGGAGCAGGCTGGAAGGGAAGGGCACGGCAGGACAATAGCAGTATGGATTTTGATCAGCTTAACTCCTAACAGGATTAAATCCCAGCGTCAAAAGGCACAAACTGGTAGGACTTGAAAGAGGGTGACACTTACTGTGTGCAATTCTGGGAATGACTTTACCATGCCCCCTCTTCTTTTCTGTGTGAAGGGGCCTCTCAGATCTCTGTCACTTCTTTGTCAGCCTTGGGAATTAGCACCTTATTGAGAAGGCTGTCGTGCCAATCAGGTAAATCAGTGAGCTCTACCCAATTCAAGTGCAGGGCACCACTCTGGTGTCTTACTGTTCATGTGCAGCCAAAGCAAAGCCTGTGATGGTGGGTTAGAGCCTGGTCCTTCCCTCTCCATCCTTTTGTCAATATAGTGCCATCTTTGTATCTGATAACCTGATAACCTGGGCTCTCCACATCCTCCAGCTCTGCCAAATAACCTCATTGACAGATATCTCAGGAAATATCTTCCAATTCCTTTGATGTAGTGCCCGAGTGACAGGAGATCCTCTGAGCTGCTTGGATCAGTCAAGACAGGGATATTTTTTTGCTGTGATTGGATTTGAAACTTTCTAGAGAACTTTGTCCAAAGAAGTCAAGTGAAGAAACGTAGCTGAAATGTAAAAAACACCCATGTGAGGGAGCAGCTGGGAGAGGCTGAGGATCACAGTTCAGAACTAACTTTGTGTATAAATCCCAATTTAAACTCTGTTCTCATTTGAATCTGGCCAGAGCACTTCAGCTGATACACCTGTGTTTGAGCAGCAAGTATCAGAAGATGTGGGATTTAACACAAGTTCAGGTAATTTCAGCTCAGACTCGTGTCTTGCTGACACATCACTAACTGCACACACTGGGAAACAAGATCCACAGAGTATGGTAAATGTAATGAGAATTAAGTGTGGGCAGCTATAACCAAAGATAATGAAGTTCCAAACACTGGCCACAGCCATTCAAGAGAAAATACTCAAACCATGAAGCAATGTACAGTTAAACACATGCAGTTTAAAAGCTATACTTTCATTTACAAATTACTTTATATGTCCCATTTTCATTAGATGCTCATCTTTCCTCTTTATATATAAAACTTGGACAAATGACTGTAGAATAGAACGGGTTCTCTTTAAAAAGAGCACCTTTGAGGGCTGAATTTACAACTGTCTTTTCTCAGGTTGTCACTAAAACTTTTTTACCCTCCTAAACCTCGTCTTACCTTCTTCTGTGAACAGAGCTAATGGAAGGAAAGGCAGCAGCCCTCCTCTGGCTCAGCTGTGGCTCCATGCAGCCACTGAAAATGCATGAAGGCACCAGTTGCACAGCACCCCTCTCCCTTCACAGGTAAGCTCAGCCCTCTCGTTTGTGAAGTTAATTTAGTGAGGTTAAATGACACAGTTTTTCTGACTACATTTTCTCACCTCCAGCTGGAGCCCTGTCAGGGTTCCCACGTAGGGCAAGGAAAACTCTCCCTGCCTTGTTTTCATACGTGCTACAAAGGGATTGCATTACCCTCCCCCCCAACCCCAATTACCAGGCTGTGAAAAGAACTCCAATTAAGTGGTTAGCCATAATAGCATGGCAGCTCTTCAGGAAACTGCCTATCTAAATAGAGATGTACGGAAGGCAGTTTTCTCTCTAATAGTGATGCATTTTCAATTTATGCAATACAAAGTGCATTGGTCTGCAGTGTCCCTGGCTACTGATGATTAATAGCCCATACGCTGCAAGGGGCTACAAAGAAAAGTGCCAAGGGAAGCAGATGCAGCGGGTTTTATATTATCATGACTGCAACAAACTCATTCAGTGGTGTCAGCTCTGACTGCAGGATTCTGATTATGAAATATGATGCGTGTTGAATTTAATGGCTTTCTCTGCCCTTCTGGTGAGTTCACTGCTTTCCAATGTCATTTTGTGTTCTCATCTGAGTGGTAATAAAAGGAATATCATTGACTGTGCTAGCTCTGTAACCACTGTGTGTTTTACAATAAATTGTGTTTCAGGACCCTTCCACCCAGGAGAGTGTGCAGGGCCAGAAAGTAATATTCCCCAGTTCTCCAATATGAAGGGTTTCTCTGAGAGAACAGGAAATTATGCAAGACTGCTCTTCTCTTGAGGCATTCCTTATGTGAGCAGGACATCTCTTTTTCAAGTGGTTATGTAGCAAAAAGGTTCATTTGGATTGCAAATAATACAAAAAAAAAAAGAAAAATCCAAATAAACAGCTACTGCTATGAAGAAGCAATTAGGATACCTTGATAACAAGAGGATAAAAGTTGTTCAAAATAAAATGTAAATAAGGAACCTGGGCATACATGGAATCAGACATGTAGGAATATAAAGTCAGGGGAGACATCTAAAGAGGGGCTTTTTTATCTAGCAACTCATTATTCCATCCAACCTGTCAGTGAGCTGTAGCCTGCACCGAGTTAAGATCTTACCTGCTGGAGAGCTGGCTTTCTGGAGAGCTACAGGTGTAGCTATGAAACCCCTAATGACTGCAATGTCATTATATTGGTTTCTCAAACAAAATAAGCCTCACAAATAATGCATTGTGCCACTATCAGTGTTGAAGAGTGCACACACCAGACTGCTCTACACTGCTAACCAACACTGTCCCAAGATGGGGTGGCTCTATCTAAGCAGGTAAAATGCAGATCTGTGAAGAGAGAAAAGACAGAACCTCAAAGCTGAGATATTTTGCTTTACCTAGAGGAATTCCAGAGTTTCCATCCTCTCTGCCCGCATGCATCTCCTGCCTGCAACGTCAGGGGCTCAGTCGCTCCCACAGCTGCATTGGTCAGGGGAAAGCAATGTAACAGACAATAAGAGAGAAATCTCTGATGAGATTCTCAGATAAATCCACCTGTCTGATCTTTCCCTTTGGAATCTGCTGCAGCCAGCATGAAACTCTGCAGCAACAGGTAGATTAACGATTGAGTGAGCTGGAATGCAAGTCCCATCATGTAGATAGGCTGAGACACAAGCACATTGTTCCTCTTTCTCCCAGGAAAAGGCACAAATCGAAGTTTACTCACTTTTGCACTTCACAGTTTCATGACTGGCCAAATCTAGAGAGCAGCAGTGAAAGAGCAAGAGCTGCTTCTCACACCAGCAAAGCCATATCCACTGAGCCACGAAGTGCCTGAAACACGAAGGGTATTTTTCTCTTTGTAAATGCACATTCCAAAGTTCACCTGTGCTGTTTTCTTAACTACAGCCCCCTCTGATGGAGTATTGCTGTTTCTAGAAACGTAAGGAATATTCTTCAAAGCAGAGGACAGAAAGTCATACCTGCACATTTCAGTTCTGAATCCAGGTATAGGGCTTTATTTTTAAAGTGATAAAACCAAACTGCAGAGGTCGTTCCTAAGAATTTACAGTTAAAGTGGAAGCTTTCCTTTACAAAAGTAAATCTGTACATTTGTCTGTTTTTTGGAAGAGAAAGACCACCAACAAACCAGGACACAGTGCCACTAACATGGCAGAGGTGCATACAACCGTGTTCAGCCACTGTTGCCCAGCTGAATTCTCCCTTTAACTTGGTATGTTTGTATTCAGCAATTCAATTGTATTGCACACCACTTCATTTGTTAGGTTTCATAAAGAACCTAGGAATGAAACTTCCACTTTTAGGACAATCCAGAATGTTTTTAACCTTGTTTTTGTCTCTAGTTGAAATGTCACTGGTATTCTCAATCATATTTTATATATGAACACTTAAAAACCTTTGCCTAAAGGACAAATGAGACTTGTCTTTTGTCCTTTCAGACTATACCTCATATATTTTCACATAAAAATGTATTGGAACAAGATTTAAAACTGTTATACATTTTATTGAGCTCTACCTCCAGAGGGAGAAGAAAAGCATGTTAACATTTAACATGGTGGTTTTGTCTTTCTCCCTTTCCTCCACTGTTTGCTGAAAAACTTGGAACAGTTGAAAGGTAGAAATGTCAGGCAGAAATCTGTGATCTGCCTCAAATTAAGTCATGTATTGCTGCAATGCAACAGAGGCTTTGTCCTCTCTGGGATTCTCAGTCTCAGTAAAGAGTAATCAAACGTAAGAATATTCCCAGATGAAGAGAACATAGAGAACAAGGGCCCTGAGAGCATTTACCATCAGCTTGACAAGCCCATGGCAGTGTTGCCTTCTACAGTCATGACCTTGTCTTTTGGTTTACTCTGGAACTCCAGGACAATCAGGTGCCTGTCTCAGGCAGGGCACAGTGCAGGGACACTGGATCCAGCCCCAGCACCACCAGCTGCCAATGCAGGACTCATCTGCTGGGTGCTGCAGGAGCTGAGCCACCAAGCACAGCTCCCCCAGGATGCAACCCATCCTCTCTCCTGTGTGTTTGGGAGCTGATATCTGCTGTCTGCAAGCAGAGGCACAGCAGTGTCTGTCTTGGACCAGGCACAAAGACAATTGGCACTGGAGCAGCAGCCCCGGGAGAAACTGCATCCTGGAGTCTCCGCTGCGCAGCTCAGGAAGTGCTGTACTTAAATTTAGATGTCTTCATGAACCATGAGACTGATTCAGCACTGAGAGGGCCAGAGCATGCCAAATGTATCCAAGATGTTCTTCCCAGGCCAGAGAGACTCTGCACAGTGAAAATGAGCTCAGAAGGCCTTGCAAGGCAGAGAGTTTCAAGCAGGTGAAGAAAGGTTTAGTATGACTAAGATAAAAGTTCTTTAGCAGCTGGGATGCTGTACATATGGGGGGAAGGAAGGAAGATGAGCTGCTCCCTGTGGTGCCCACTATCAGGCACATTCTTTATTCTCAATGTATTTCTTATGTTTGAAGTTGCAAATCTGGTACTCAAGTTCAACTTGAGTTCTCTCTTTAAGCACCTGCCTTTTTGTAATTACTTCAGTGGGGCCTTAGAGGAGCATGTTTGAATTAGAGTAAACCAACACATTTGCATCCAACTTTCAGACCACTCACCCCAACATCACCTCGGAGCACACTCCATGCTTACACCGTTCCCTACAGTCCTCTCTGTGGAAGCCCTGGCACTCCTGCATAGAGCATTCCTCCATCTGTGAGCCTTTTCCTTCAGAAGACTACTATTAGCCAGGTTTGTTACCAAGATCAGCATTTTGGGAGCTCCTGTACTCTCCCATCAGAAGCATGAAGGGAGGCTGGATTTCACCTGGAATGCCTGGTTGCCAGCAAGTGCTCATTAGTAACACCCAAAGCCTCCGCAGCCGTGCTGTTTGATTTATGAGAGATTGTGATGGTGAAATGCCAGACCACCAGGGATGGTTTGTTAGTTTGGGCTGGGCAGAATTTTGTACCAGTTATGCCTGTATAAGGGCATATGCCAAGAATTGTTATTTTGTTATTTTTCTTTAAAGGCTGTACTGAAATACCCTGGTGGGGAAACAGGGACATCCTTTCTTGCAATTCTTTAAAGTAAATGAATAACAAAACCAACAAAATTTCCTCCTTTTTTTGTTAACATTAGATTTTGTCCTAAAATTTTGTTTTAGGAAAACACAGCTATGAAACCTGACTAGAATTTGCTCTTCACTTACAGCATTCTGACATATTCAAATCTATAATTAGACTCTCTATAAAGCTACCCAGAGAGCACAGTGTCAGTTTAATTGGAGAGGGGAAGGAGTCCCATATCGAAGGAAACCCCCAAGATCTTTCCCTGTGTCCCTGGGGGAGCGGGGAACAGCGCAGGCATTTTCTTCTTCTTTCACACCCCCCAACCATGGCTATTTTAAACCAGACAAGCACCTCCTTGCTCTAAAGCTGAGCTAGCAGGGCAGCCTCTCAGCCACATGAGAATAGATGTACAGGGCAGGGAGGATTAATATTCTTGGAGATTTTCCTTAGTCTGCAGGAAGCCAGCACAAAGGCACTAATAACCTCCAAGCAGAGAACATTTCTCGTGGGGATAATAGCTCAAGGATAGAAAGAGAGAGCTTTTATACTATAAAAGAACATTATCTTTCTTGTAGGAAAACTAACTAGTTTGGGCTCTTTAAGTGCAGAACTAAGCTGCTGTCCTGGGTTGCAGTGTATTCTATTACCATCCTCAGGAGCCGTTGA